>NC_071668.1:32063712-32366742 GCF_028554725.1 Zeugodacus cucurbitae
TTTTTATTCGCTGAACTACATACATATGTACATATGTCAATGACGTCGTATAAATCGTACAGCTCATCGTTCTTTCGTCTGCGGTATTTGCCGTTGCCAATGTTTAACCTTTCTCTCGACAACCCCTAGTGTCGCCTCATCGAATGTTGAGGGACTTGTAGAGTTTAGTTTTTGTTCGTCGATAGAGGACTTTACTTTTCAATTGCCTATTCAGTCCAAAGTAGCACCTGTTGGCAAGAGTGATTCTGCGTTGGATTTCCAGGCTGACATTGTTATTGCTGTTAATTCTAATTCCCAGATAAACGAAATTATCTACTTCAAAGTTATGACTGTCAACAGTGACGTAGGAGCCAAGACGCGAATGCGCTGACTGTTTGTTTGATAACAGGAGATATTTCGTCTAGTCCTCATTCACCACCAAACCCATTCGCTTCGCTTCCTTATCCAATGTTATCAATATCATCGGTGTACGCCAGCAGCTGTACACTCTTGAAAATGACAATGAAATTTGGTTTGTAATATTTTCCTTACATCCCAATGATATGTTGCGAAAATAGGTCAAATCGGTTCACAACCACGCCTACTTCCTATATACCAGAACTTTGAAGTCGATCTGAATATTTTAATTTACGAGTAACTTTTAATTTACAAGTAAATACTATGTTAATAGTGTGGCAGCCCCTTTCTAAAAATTCCCGAACTCGGACCATAGGTTTTCAAGACCCCATATGTCGAACATGAGGACCTCGGTGCTTTTAACCTAATATTATGGTTTCCAACTTTCAGTGGACTTTATATCATATACATATATGACGAACATGTGAGTCAAATTGAGTAGTATATAATATTAACCCACTCATGCCCGAATTAAAATGGACAGAGCTAACATTTTTATTTAGGACAGATCTTAATTCTTAACTGAAATATGAAGTGATAAAAATTTCAAAGTCCTATGTATCCCGGTTCATTAGTTACAGGATGTTGCATATAGGCACAAATTAAATTTTTATAAATAAACTAAACACTTTTTTCATGAATTTTTTTTTAAATGACACTCTTATCTTTACTTATTTATATAGTTCACATTGTTTTAAAATAAAACAATTATTTCTATGTTTTTGAACACTTTTTGTATAACCACTTTTGTATAACTTTTTTCGCGAAACGATTTTTGCCAATTTCTCTCTGCAGAGAACTCTTACTGAATAACACACGTACAGCTCAGAAAAAGTAACTGTAAGCTTTAAATAACGAGAATTAGAAGCCGGTAAGTACAACGTTACCTATAGGCGACAATGGGCATGAAAGGGTTAATAAAATTAAATAAATAAATTGCGAGAGTATAAAATGTTCGGTCACAACCGAACTTAGCCATTCCTTACTTGTTGTGATATATTTTAGTTATTAAATTAAAAATACTCACACATACATACACACCTATATATATACATATATATATTATATTTACATATATGTCAATGTCGTCAATTTTATTTACAGACAATAAAATACTGAGCTATTGGCTGACACATCTTATACCATTTCTGGTGCTTGCCGCCCTTAAATGCTCAAATTCAATACTAGTGCGTGGGGTATTCATTGATGCGGAAGGAACGCCCGATGAATGTGTAACAATTCCGATTAATTATATAAAACTACATTTCGAAAGAGAACGCAAAAAGAAATCTATATATATATGCCATCAAACCGACATGATGAAGAAGGCGAATAAGGATGCCCAAATCAACTTAATCGAGAAGTCTGAGAAAGCTGAAATTAAAATACAAGCTGGCAGAGATGCAGCAGGACATGTATAACCAATGTACATACACTTACCATATATGTACCATATGTATAAAAAATAATTTTCGATTTTCTACAACTGTACTCATAATGGCTTATAGGTTTTACCATATAAATGGCAATTAAAAGTTAACAAAATGAAAGAAAGTTTTTATGTGGATTAATAAGTTATTTTACAGATGTAGTTTATATTTGTGAATCTGGAATAAATTTTGAACTTTTGTAAGCTAGTGAACGTTAACGCATAAGTAATATGACTAATATCGGACACTCACCCAATATCTAGGCGGATATGTAAAGGTAACTAGTATGAGTAAATTTATCTAGATTCAAATATAAAGAGCCTTTTTACACCATAGGGAACAATACATTGATAAATGCTAGGGTTTATGAAGTAATATTTAATTTACGATAAGCAAATATTTAAGTGTAAATACATCTAATTGAATCTATCTTAATCAAGTATGTTATTACTAGTATCGTGGCAATCATAAAGTTCGCATATATTTTTTAAGAACTTTTAGACAACTTTCACTAGTTCATTAATAAAACAAAAACTTGGTATTACACCAACATATAATTGGGTTTTAATCTTTATACATATCTAAACGTTAGAACCAAAATACTTATTTTTACGATTATATCGGTTCGTAAAATGTATACATTTAGTTGAGGTTGAAACGATTTGATAAAACTTGGTTCACTTAGTTTCTTAGCTAAATGTCTACTTCTTTTGGTATTTGGCCGGTATCGGAAATGGAAATGAGATTACGACTTAGTGCCCAAAAGAATATACAGAGAGAGTAATCAGTCTCAATCGCATCGAATTTGTAATCAATCCTAATGATAAATGATAAATCACTATAATTCACAAAAAACTTCGAGTTAGAAGGTTTTATTAGAACATACAATTTTTCAAAAACCTGTAAAATATAGATTTTTACACAGTTTTATATATTTCATACATTGAAACATGTATTCTGAAATTTTGTTTTTGCAGTTTTGCGGTATGGCGCATTTTATCGTTCCCAATACACGACCGGCATCCCGTTGTTCTTCATTTGGCAGTTTATCTCGAAAATGGTCAACGCGTTGATTTCACTGCAGACAATGTACAACAGAGCGCAGCACGACCACCGGGGACAACACTAACTACCTTTTTCGAGTTGTGTGAAAACGATGAATTTGCAAGAACATTGCTATATTCCGAAATACCACAATATTTTACTTGGAATCCATCATCGAAAACATTTCAACGACGAAAGGAAGGCGAGCGTGTTGACGGTTATCCAAATGTCCGTAAAACCGATGCCATAGGACGCATTTACACCATCCATCCGAACAACGCCGAATGTTTCTATTTGCGTCTGCCATTAGTCAACGTGCGCGGACAAGATCATTTGATGATTTGAAAACTGTTGACGGTCAGTTGTGTGCGACGTGTCGTGAAGCATGTCAGCGATTGCATTTGTTAGAAGATGATATGCATTGGGACACCACACTTCATGACTCATCACTCACATCTCATCCAAAACAAATACGCGTACTATTCGCCATAATAATACACATGCCTTCCGTCAAATCCGCAAGAACTGTGGAATAAGTACAAAGACTGCATGACCGAGGACTTATTAATTTTGGCGCGTAATCGAGCATCGGACGCAGACTTGCTATATACATTACAAATGTATAATGATGCTTTGATATTGGTTGAAGATCTGTGCCTTACAATTGCGAATAAGGCATTAGCGCAACTTAGCATAACAGCGCCCAATCGTTCAGCGATTGATATGCTTGACCATGACCTTCAACGTGAACAACAATACGATTGCAATGATTTGCTTGCTTTCATACAAGCTAACATTACCAAATTGAATATTCAGCAGAGAAATGCTTATGATAAGATTATACGAGCAGTTGACAATAACGCCGGTGGATTCTACTTTCTGGATGCACCCGGTGGTACAGGGAAAACGTTTCTGATCTCTTTGATTCTTGCTACTATACGGTCACAGCAGAAAATTGCGCTGGCAATTGCTTCGTCAGGCATCGCTGCTTCTCTACTTGATGGCGGCCGAACAGCAGCATTTCATACATTGAAACATGTATTCTGAAATTTTGTTTTTGCAGTTTGCTACTGTTTTGCTCTTCACGTCTATATCCCATGTCTTTCTTACATTATTTATGCAACCGATAAGTGTAATATCATATTTTATCTTCCTCTCCATACTATATAGAGACTCTTTTAAAATTCTGCCTCGATAGTAAAATTTTAAATTTTGTATTATGCTCAAATCGAAAAATCCGATTTATTTAAGGAAATTGTTATGAAATTTGATTACTTAACGCTATTGCCAAATCAAAAGTTGGAGATATTGAGATCTGCGAGTTATGGAAGTTTAAATGTACATAATTATGTATGTGTAAACATAAAAGAATATCACATTTCATCTATATCTATATCTATATTCTATATCTATATCTATATACATATATAAAAATCGTCACGACTTAACAGCACGTGTATTCAGGGAAAAGCAAAAAGCAATGATGGATTTAATTGTGACCTACAATTGTTCGACGTTGTAACAAAAAACATGATCCACGGCCCTTGCGGCGCTATTAATCCAACGTCACCATGCATGATTGACAATAAGTGTTCAAAGCGCTATCCTAGAGCTTTAGTTGATGATACAATCACTGGAAATGACGGATATCCATTATATCGGCGTCGATCCGCTGAAGATGGCGGTAATTCAACGGTCATAAAAGTTCGGAATCAAGACGTTGATGTTGATAATCGTTGGGTCGTGCCGTATTCACCATTGTTGTCAAAAATTTTCGAATCGCACATCAATGTAGAATATTGCAACTCTGTCAATTCGATCAAATACATCTGCAAATACGTAAATAAGGGCAGTGATATAGCAGTTTTCGGAGTGGCTGATTATCAGAGAATTGATGAAATTCAGCAATACCAAATGGGTCGTTATAAAAGCAGCAACGAAGCGGTATGGCGCATTTTATCGTTCCCAATACACGACCGGCATCCCGTTGTTCTTCATTTGGCAGTTTATCTCGAAAATGGTCAACGCGTTGATTTCACTGCAGACAATGTACAACAGAGCGCAGCACGACCACCGGGGACAACACTAACTACCTTTTTCGAGTTGTGTGAAAACGATGAATTTGCAAGAACATTGCTATATTCCGAAATACCACAATATTTTACTTGGAATCCATCATCGAAAACATTTCAACGACGAAAGGAAGGCGAGCGTGTTGACGGTTATCCAAATGTCCGTAAAACCGATGCCATAGGACGCATTTACACCATCCATCCGAACAACGCCGAATGTTTCTATTTGCGTCTGCCATTAGTCAACGTGCGCGGACAAGATCATTTGATGATTTGAAAACTGTTGACGGCCAGTTGTGTGCGACGTGTCGTGAAGCATGTCAGCGATTGCATTTGTTAGAAGATGATATGCATTGGGACACCACACTTCATGACTCATCACTCACATCTCATCCAAAACAAATACGCGTACTATTCGCCATAATAATATCTACATGCCTTCCGTCAAATCCGCAAGAACTGTGGAATAAGTACAAAGACTGCATGACCGAGGACTTATTAATTTTGGCGCGTAATCGAGCATCGGACGCAGACTTGCTATATACATTACAAATGTATAATGATGCTTTGATATTGGTTGAAGATCTGTGCCTTACAATTGCGAATAAGGCATTAGCGCAACTTAGCATAACAGCGCCCAATCGTTCAGCGATTGATATGCTTGACCATGACCTTCAACGTGAACAACAATACGATTGCAATGATTTGCTTGCTTTCATACAAGCTAACATTACCAAATTGAATATTCAGCAGAGAAATGCTTATGATAAGATTATACGAGCAGTTGACAATAACGCCGGTGGATTCTACTTTCTGGATGCACCCGGTGGTACAGGGAAAACGTTTCTGATCTCTTTGATTCTTGCTACTATACGGTCACAGCAGAAAATTGCGCTGGCAATTGCTTCGTCAGGCATCGCTGCTACTCTACTTGATGGCGGCCGAACAGCACATTCTGCGTTGAAATTACCGTTGAACATCCAAGTCGTTGAAACACCAACGTGCAACAAATCGAGGAATTCAGCAATGTCAAAAGTTTTGCGAGGAGCTGGAATAGTTCTATGGGATGAGTGCCCAATGGCTAACAAAAAGTCATTAGAAGCATTCAATAGAACAATGCAAGATTTACGCCAAAAGCAACAACTTTTTGGCGGAGCATTAGTCTTATTATCCGGCGATTTTCGGCTAACTTTGCCAGTCATTCCTCGATCAACTCCTGCCGACGAAATAAACGCATGTTTAAAATCGTCAGTTTTGTGGAGACATGTTCAAAGGCTGACTCTTACCATCAACATGCGAGTCCAATTGCAAAACGATCGAACCGCAGCGGCGTTTTCGAAGCAGTTGTTGGACATTGGCGAATGCAAAATACCAATCGATGATACCGGTTTGATCACATTGCCGAACAACTTTTGTACACTTTTACAATCGAAAGAAGAATTGATTGAAAGTGTATTTCCGAATATTGTTCAACACTATCAACGCCACGATTATTTAAGTGAACGCGCAATATTGGCACCGAAATCAATTTTGCCATTCAAGAAAAACTGCCAGGAGAAGCTACAACATATACATCGATTGATAGCGTTTTGAATCAAGATGAAGTAGTCAATTATCCAACTGAATTCTTCAATTCTTTGGATCCCCCGGTCTGCCACCGCATCGTTTGGTCCTGAAAGTCGGTTCACCCATTATACTTCTACGCAATCTGAAGCCACCGACTTTGTGTAATGGCACAATACTTTCAGTCAAAAAATTGTGGCCAAATTTGATTGAAGCAACAATATTTAATGCCTGCAAGGCAGCAGTGAAGTTGTACTCTTACCACGCATTCACATGATTCCAACGGACATGCCGTTTGAATTTAAGCGCTTGCAGTTCCCAGTACGTCTTGCCTTTGCGATGACCATCAACAAATCGCAAGGGCAAACGTTTCAAGTGTGCGGCGTCAATTTAGAAGAACCGTGCTTCTCCCACGGCCAATTGTTCGTCGCATGCTCGAGAGTGTGGGAACACCAATGTGCTTATTCATTTACGCGCCAGGTGGAAAAACCAAAAATGTTGTATACCAATATGTTTTATAAATAAGTAACAGTTTTACAACAATAAATAAAACACAAAGTAAAAACCCTTAAGAGTTTTAATCGAGATAAGTGTAGCGAAGCACACAGGGTAACAGCTAGTAATATCAAAGATCGATTTGTTGATCTGCACGTGGAGAACAAACCGTGGAAAACTAGTTGCAGTTTTTTCTCACAAAAATGTAGTCTTGTGCTCTTTTCTTTACATTTTTTCAGTTTTTTTTTTTCAAAAAAACGAATGCAGCTAACTGGCGCTCGAACAGGGGATAAGTTACTCAATATGAGAATAATATAACACAAATCAACCCAAAGAATTATTTTTAATTTTTTTGTTTAATATGCTTTAAACGGATGTTTTTATTTAATTTTACGACTTCAGAAATTCCACTCTCTAAATTTTGTAATGCAAATACGCTTTTTCACTATATCGCATGCGCCTTATATGAAACGCAGTTCCTTTTACATACAGGTATGTACATTGATTAAGCGCACTCATAATTTTCTACTTTTTTACTTAATATGTAATATTATAACAAAATTTAATATTTCGTCTTGTCCTCATTCACCTCCAGACCGATTCGCTTCGCTTCCTTATCCAGGCGGGAAAAAGCAAAACTAACGGCGCGGCTGTTGCTTCCGATGATATCAATATCATCGGCGTACGCCAGGAGCTGTACACTCTTATAGAAGATTGTACCTTCTCTATTCAGCTCTGCAGTTCATATTATTTTTTCCAGCATCAAGTTAAAGAAGTCGCACGATAGTGAGTAACCTTGTCTGAAACCTCGTTTGGTATCGAACGTTTGGTATCGAGCTTTTGGTGTTACTCAACGTCAGCTGACACAGCTGTATTAGTTTTGCGGGGATATCAAATTCAGACATCGCGACATAAAGGCAGCTCCTTTTCGTGCTGTCGAAAGCAGCTTTAAAATCGACAAAAAGATGGTGTGTGCCGATCCTCTTTTCACGGGTCTTCTCCAAGATTTTGCGCATGGTGAATATCTGGTCAGTTGTGGATTTTCCAGGCCTAAAGCCACACTGATAAAGTCCAATCAGTTTGTTGACGGTGGGCTTTAATCTTTCACACAGTACGCTCGATAGAACCTTATACGCGATAGGCTTATCCCACGGTAATTGGCAAAAAACCTTCGTTAAGTAGATTCATTTTTTCATAAAATTTTCTAGCATTAATTGGCAAAAAACCTTCGTTAAGTAGATTCATTTTTTCATAAAATTTTCTAGCATTACCTCTGTCTGCCAGCTTCTCAAGCTCTTCGTACTCACGTATTTCGCCCTTTTTCTTTTTTTGTCTGCAGATGCGTCTCGCTTCCCTCTTCAGCTCTCGGTATCTATCCCATCCCGCACGTGTTGTGGTCGTTTGCAACGTTGCGAGGTAGGCAGTCTGTTTTCTCTCCGCTGCGAGACGGCAATCCTCATCGTAGCAGCTTATTTTTTGTCGTTGCCGAAATCCAGTTGTTTCGGCTGCAGCGGTACGCAGTGAGTGTGCGATGCCGTTCCACAGTTCCCCATTCATTAAGAATTATTTTTAATTTTTTAGTTCGATGTGGTTTAAAATTGTGTTTTTTAGTTTTTTTAAACTATATTTATTTTTAACTTTTTAGTTTGATGTTATGCTGTAAGCAGTTCTGCTAAAAGGGGAAATCTTAAAATCGACAATCCTGTTACTAATTGGCTTTTATAGAGATGTTTTTGAACATATCAACATACTATGTTATTCTAACTTCCTTACAGTGTCGCTCAAATATTTTAAGTACCACTAAAAAAAGTTACAACCATTTAAAGATACAGGTTGAAAAGCATATTAAATCGGGTTGTATACTGTAGTTGCTTTTCGGAAGTGCTTTTCTATACAAGTATACTTTCATTAAGGATTTGTATTTATATTCATATGTTACATACTGTTAAGGGCAGAGTTGCTCACACTTTTGATCGCCTTCTTGCAGTGGAAAAAGTTACAAGCAAACAAACAAAAATACATACATACATACATACAAGTGAAGCTAATAAAAGCGTATTTTTTTTCATCAAAACGTCAAATCAGATCCCAAACTGTTAAATCAGAACAAAATTTATAAAACGACACCTCGCAAAACAACTCCTAGCAAGAAAGATGAATTTTATTTAGAAAATGTATAGCTGATCCCTTTAACATCTCACGGGCAATAAAGAACATAATACAGAGTTTCTTTTAAACATGTCAAGTAGACTAGTACGAAGACGTCTAAATGAAAATAATTTGTATGTGCCTGTGAGCAGAAAAAAACCGCATACATATGTATGTCGAAAAAAAATTAAAGTGCGATTATAATTCGCTTATAGTTATAGATGAATTTTTTTTTTCGAAAAGTACACCTTTTGTAGAAAGGGATAATGTGTAGAAGTTCACGTAAGTGAGGAAAGTTTTTGATTGTCATTCACTTGGGAGTGGCCAGAACCGATTCTTCTCCACATGATTCAAGCAGCTCACGACTTCCGGTTTTAGACCAAGTATCCTCTGGGTAGCTAACAAACATCCGTTTGAAGGCGAGCTAAATCGAGAAAACGAACCCGCTTCTGCGGTTATGCGTAGAGCTTGGGACCCACTATATAAAAACGAAGTTCCAATGAAAAATCGAAAAAGAAAGCCTCGCCCACGCCCCAATGGAAGAGAAGGACGATGTGACCAAAGATGCTTTCTATGAGCGCCTAGAACGCACCTAAGAGCGCTGCCCCCGCCACGATATCAAAATCGTACTTGGCGATTTTAACGCCAGGGTGGGTAGAGAAGGTGTCTTTGGCACAACAGTCGGAAAATTCAGCCTCCATGACGAAACATCGCTAAACGGCCTGAGGCTGATCTACTTCGCTCGGGCCCGAAATATGTTCGTATGTAGTACCAGATTCCAGCATAAGAGAGTTGGCTGTCTCCTGATCGAAATACGCGTAACCAAATCGATTTTAGACGTGCGTACGCTCCATTATCTGGTTGCAGCGAAGATACGCACCCGCCTCTGTGCAGCAAAGAACGCCCGTCAACAAACACATGGAAGGATCGACGTCGAAAAGCTGCAAACGCAACAGACAGCCACGAAATACTCTACTCGACTTGTACTCCTGCTCTCTGAGAGCACTCATCAGCATCTCGGTATAAGGGAACTGTGGGATGGCATCTCAAACTCACTGCATACCGCTGCAACCGAAACAATTGGCTTTCGGAAAAGTCAAAAAAACAGCTGGTACGATGAGGAATGCCGTCTCGCAGCGGAGAGAAAACAGACTGCCTACCCCGATACCGAGAGCTGAAGAGGGAAGCGAGACGCATCTGCAGACAAAAAACGGAAGAGGCAGAAATGCGTGAGTACGAAGAGCTTAAGAAGCTGGCAGACAGAGGTAATGCTCGAAAATTTTATGAAAAAATGAAGCGACTTAACGAAGGTTTCAAGACCGGAGCATCTTCACGAAGAGACCAAGGTGGTAATCTGGTATCCGATGTCCAGGGCATACTGGGATTATGGAGAAAACACTTCTCCGACCTGCTGAATGGCAATGAAAGTACAACACCAGTCGTTGGCGAACCCGATTCCCCAATCGATGACGATGGAATAGATGTTCCATTACCCGACCAATAAGTAATTCGAATAGCAATTACCCGCTTGAAGAACAAGAAAGCGGCAGGGGCCGATAGATTACCGGCTGAGCTATTCAAATACGGCGGCGAAGAACTGATAAGGTGCATGCATCAGCTTCTTTACAAAATATGATCGGAAGAAAGCATGCCTTACGATTGGAATCTCAGTGTGCTCTGCCCAATCCATAAAAAGGGAGATCCCACAAACTGTGCCAATTACCGTGGTATCAGTCTCCTAAATATTGCCTATAAGGTTCTATCGAGCGGACTGTGTGAAAGACTTAAGTCCACCGCCAACAAACTAATTGGACCTTATCAGTGTGGCTTTAGACCTGGAAAATCCACAATTGACCAGATATTCACCATGCGCCAAATCTTGGAGAAGACCCGTGAAAAGAGGATCGACACACTCCATATTTTTGTCGATTTTAAAGCTGCTTTCGACAGCACCAAAAGAAGCTGCCTTTATGCCGCGATGTCTGAATTTGATATCCCCGCAAAACTAATACGGCTGTGTAAGTTGACGTTGAGCAACACCAAAAGCTCCGTCATGATTGGGAAGGACCTCTCCGAGCCGTTCGATACCAAACGAGGTTTCAGACAAGGTGACTCACTATCATGCGACTTCTTTAACTTGATATTGGAAAAAATAATACGAGCTGCAGAGCTAAATAGAGAAGGTACAATCTTCTACACGAGTGTACAGCTGCTTTTTCCCACATGGATAAGGAGGCGAAGCGAATGGGTCTGGAGGTGAATGAGGACAAGACGAAATATCTCCAGTCATCAAACAAACAGTCGGCGCAATCGCGTCTTGGCTCCCACGTCACTGTTGACAGTCATAACTTCGAAGTTGTAGATAATTTCGTATGCCTGGGAACCAGTATCAACAACACCAACAATGTCAGCCTCGAAGTCCAGCGCAGAATCACTCTTGCCAACAGTTTCTACTTTGGACTGAGTAGGCAATTGAACAGTAAAGTCCTCTCTCGACGAACCAAAATCAAACTCTACATGTCGCTTATCATTCCCGTTCTGCATTATGGTGCAGAATCTTGGACGATTTCAACATCAGATGAGACGACACTAGGAGTTTTCGAGAGGAAAACTTTGCGCAAGATTTATGGTCATCAGAACATTGGCAACGGCGAATACCGCAGACAATGGAACGATGAGCTGTACGAGTTATACGACGACATTGTTATAGTTCAGCGAATAAAAAGACAGCGCCTACGCTGGCTAGGTCATGTTGTCCGAATGGACGAAAACACTCCAGCTCTGAAAGTGTTCGATGCAGTACCCGTCGGAGGAAGCCGAGGAAGGGGAAGGACTCCACTCCGTTGGAGGTACCAGGTGGAGAGCGACCTGGTTACACTTGGAATCCCCAACTGGCGGCGAACTGCGAAGGAAAGAGAGGAGTGGCGCGCTCTCATCGATTCCGCTATAACCGGCTAAACGGTTGAACGCCAATCACATACATACATACATACACGTTTTATGGATGAAAATGAAACAAACCGCTTTGGTCCTGATTGTAGAACATTTTTGCATCGAGAGAAAATCCAAAAAGTCAATTCGAGTATACCAAAAAGGTACCCAGGTTAATAAAGAGCTTGTCAACCAAATGTGAAGCTATTAATAACGGTCAGAATTTCACTCCAATTTTTAATAATATTTATTCTTTCGTACACTTCTTTCTACCGCATACCGTTAATACCTTAATACCTTAATACCGTTTGTAACATTTCTGTCACACGGCCAAGTAAAGGGTTGAATTTTTGTATACCTAAATTTTGTTGATTAGAAAAAACAAAAAAATGTTTTGCAACGTCGCATTTTGTTTTGCTTGGTGTGGATTAGGCCAAAAAAAGGTTTTCTTGTATTTTTAGTCAAAGACTTTTTGACAAATTCGGTGTGGGTTGAACATTAAAAGCAACATCAAGGTATTTTACATCATCATCTTCTCTCTCCTTACTGTTCAAATTGTTAATGATTTTTTCATCAATTAATATTTGGATTCCAGGGTCTTCATTATCGCAGTTCAGTCACTTAATAGTCTCTTCAACGCAACCTTCACCGAGGCCACGAAATTTCATTCCTTCAGATATTTCTTTAAAATTGTCGAGTGGTTCAATTGAAGAATTAGATGGAGTTAATTTTAATAACTTATTCCGTAATATATTTTAATGATTTATGCCGTCAAATTATTTTTAAATTATCAAGTATCGAGATTCTACTGGTCATACATACCAGAGATCTGCATTGAGTACTAATGAAATTAGAGCACTAACTCATGAGCCAAACAAATTGGTGCAAATGAATACTAATACTAATATCAAAAATGCCTAACAGCCGGTTTCCCGAAACAAATTTAAGTGAAAAATAATTAATTTCAGTTTCACCATTTGACTTAATTTTTATTTAAATGGTCACGCTTTGCCATTTAAATATTATTTAAATACTGTCTTATGTAACCATGGTTACGCTTTTCTATCAGCTGAATTCCCATTTGTTTACCATTTTGACAAAGAAATACAATTTATTTGTTTACATACATAAATCAGCTGTTATTCTTACTAACATCCCTGCCTTTTAATTTTTTGGATGCCAAAAGTCAATAATGGTGAAACGCAGGAAACTTAAGTGCAAAGTTAAATAAAAATAAAATTAAAACAAGTAAGGAAGGGCTAAGTTCGGGTGTAACCGAACATTTTATACTCTCGCAATTTATTTATTTAGCTATATTAATATTATATAATACACAATTTGACCCACATATTCGTCATATATATTGTATAAAGTCCATTGAAAGTTGGAAACTCTAATATTAGTCGAGGAGTTCCTGAGATATGGTTTTTGACCTATAAGTGGGCGATGCCACGCCCATTTTCCAAGTTGGAAACCCTAATATTAGTCGAGTAGTTCCTGAGATATGGTTTTTGGCTTAAAAGTGGGCGATGCCACGCCCATTTTCCAAGTTGGAAACCCTAATATTAGTCGAGTAGTTCCTGAGATACGGTTTTTGACCTATAAGTGGGCGATGCCACGCCCTGAGTGCAGCTTCCATCTGCCATTTCTTATGTGAAATTTAGTGTTTCTGGCGGTTTTCGTTATTGAGTTAACCCACTTTTAGTAGTTTTCAACATAACCTTTGTATGGCAGGTGGGCGTGGTTATTATCCGATTTCCTCCATTTTTGAACTGTATAAGGTAGTAGTTAAGAAGGTAGAAAGTTTCCTTGATATACCTTTAGTAGTTTGCGAGATAAGTACAAAAAACTTAGTAGGGGGAGGGGCCACGCCCACTTCCCCAAAAAAATTACATCCACATATGCCCCTTCCTGGTGCGATCCTTCATACCAAATTTTACTTCCATAGCTTAGTTATGACACTTTAAGTGTTTTCGGTTTTCGCCATTTTGTGGGCGTGGCAGTGGCCCGATTACGCCCATTTTCGAACTTAACCTTCTTATGGTGCCAAGGAACACGTGTTCCAAGTTTCATTAAGATATCTCAATTTTTACTCAAGTTACAGCTTGCACGGACGGACGGACAGACAGACATTCGGATTTGATTTTTTTCGTCACCCTGATAATTTTGATATATATAACCCTATATCTAACTCGTTTAATTTTAGTTTTAGGACCAACCGTTATGTGGACAAAACTATAATACTCTCGTAGCAACTTTGTTGCGAGAGTATAATTAAATGGAACTTAATTTTCAATTTAAAAATTTCGTGAAACCGGCTGTAAGACGCATTTCTATCAAACCAAAAAAAACTCATAGTATTTCTACACTTATATCTGCCGTCAATTTATGACTCAAACGAATGTATAAGAACAATTTGATTTTACTCACTTGTTCATTGGTCACGATGAAAATAAACTTGAATGAGTTCGGTCCACTGATTGGTACGAGTGGAATTGTGTCTTCGTAACTGAGCACGAAAGTAAAAGTACCCAGTGAGAACTTTGTCACATTACATTTTTCATTATTTCATTGAACATGCATTTTCGGGCGTCTTCATTCATTTTCAATATACAGTACTTTTCGTTTAATTGACTCTATGGTTAATTGGTTTCCCCGGTTTAATTGAACGGTGTTATCGGACAAAAAATGTAGCATATGAAAACACATGTAAATTTTCTCGGATAATTGGACTCGGTTAATTTATTTTCCTACTTAGTTGGTTCAAAATATATGTCATCAAAAATCATTTTCCTTTTAAATTTCCCCGGTTAATTCCTCCAAATATTATTGTTGAAAAAAATAATTTTTTAATCAACACTGTATCATTTTTTATTAATAAATTGGAATATCAAATATATGTATATACATACCTATGTTAGTACATAAATTTGTTGTTGCATTTTTTCCTATAATGGTAAAAAATATTCCAATATTTGAAAAACTTTAAGTGCATATATGTACATACATACGTATGTATGCAGTTTTCTTTAAGAGGTTAGGTGGGGTTAAGAGATTGAAAACATGAGTATATTTACATTTTTTTAATGTATAAAATCATATATTTCATTTAGCATATTAAATATACACATTTAAACAGTATTTTGTGAAATTTATATTTTCAAATTCCGCTTAGCCGTTGGTACCTCATCTTCCATGATTGGCGTTCAACCGTTTAGCAGGTTATAGCCGAATCGATGAGAGCGCGCCACTCCTCTCTTTCCTATTATCTCTTATTCTCATTATTGGTTCATCCAAATCAACGAACCAAAAATATTATTTATTAGTATTAATAATGAACGAAGCAAAAAAGGAAAGATTGAAAACTGAATTCTTGATAGATTTTGAACAAAAAAAACTAACTTTTGTGGTGAAATTTTCGCCATATACCGACTCTAAAAATAGTTGTAATAAAGATATACATATATGTGGCAATTTTCAAGAAATCGTGTCCATTGACTTCAAAATTCGAGTTTTGAGATAAATCCGTTTAAAGTTTTACATTCTTGAAATTTTAATCATATCGATTTTTTACTTTCAGACAATACTTTAATATTGTGCTATTTAATAAGACAAAAAACTTTCAATTTTCGATTCCCACGTAAGGCCTTAATTCACCAAATGGTCCAAATAACCGTAATTCCTGTAATTGAACAAACTGTTCATTTAAAAGGGATTCTTTTAATTGCACAAATTGTTCAATTAAGCGAGTATCTGTTAATTGAATCCCCTGTTAATTGAACGAAAATTTGTGCAAATTTTGATGATCAATTAAGCGAAAAGTACTGTATTACTATTATGAGAAATATATTAGAACCTAAAGTATTATCTTTACTCTCATTAAATAACTTAATACATTAAATGTAATACACGACATCAAAGAACTAAATACATCGTTAGTCATTTCCCGCAGGGCACCTTTGCCTAGCGGTGGCACAGTCTTCGTCAGTTTTACTTTGATTCGTATCACTTTATTCATTCAGCTATACTCTTGGTGTTTTTTGGTGGTATAGCTCATTTTGGTTTAACTTGACTGAATTATTGGCTCATGCGACAAATGAGCACTTCAACGATACGTATCAAGAGAAACTTACTCATTATTCATACTCTCGGTTTGTGTGCTGTGCGTAATTGTGTTTAGTGGATGTTAGTGTTTGATTATTTATGACTTATAGTGGTGGCCATATCATATGCAACTAAAACACGATTTTAGAAAAAGTATGTACATCTTACCATTAAACTTGGGAGACTGTTTATTGGTAATGAAATTATTTTAATTTGGTATTATTACTATTATTTAGCGCTTATAAACCAAAATATTTGCATTCTTAAAAAAAAAAACGAATACCATTTTGATTTCACCTCTTAAATTACGTCGACAAAACATATGCAACTTTTTGGAAGCAATAGTAAAAAATAAGTTTTACTAATATTTTTTTGCAAATCCATTGTTTTTTTATCACTTCACGACATCTTCTTGGCATTTAGGCAATTAAGTTATCAAAGGTTTTCTATGCCATTATGTTGGGTCTTCGAACCGGAAAACGACCCAAAGGACACGTTTAAATATGCCAAATCTTGTGTTTAATCAAATATTATCAATGTTTTGGAATAGCCCTAGATCTAAAACCTTGGGAGAACTTGTAAAAGCTGATTAAAAGGCGCATAGATAGGACTAACATTGAAAATACCGATAACTTTTAAGAGACTTCAAAGAGCCTGAAAATCGATTTTGATGAAAAACTTTGATAACTTAATTGCCTAAATGACAAGAAGATGTCGTGAAGTGATAAAAAACAATGGATTTGCAAAAAAATATTAGTAAAACTTATTTTTTACTATTGCTTCCAAAAAGTTGCATATGTTTTGTCCACGTAATTTAAGAGGTGAAATCAAAATGGTATTCGTATTTTTTTTTAAGAATGCAAATCTTTTGGTTTATAAGCGCTAAATAATAGTAATAATACCAAATTAAAATAATTTCATTACCAATAAACAGTCTCCCAAGTTTAATGGTAAGATGTCCATACTTTTTCTAAAATCGTGTTTTAGTTGCATATGATATGGCCACCACTGTACATGCACTAATACCATTTTTTGTGTTACTCAACCAATGACTCAAAAAAGGAAATAATTGCAGTTTTCTGATACATACTTTCTTCGCCGATTCTTTAGAGTTAGACGTTGCATACTTTCAGGTCAACTTATTTACTGAACTGAAACAAGTTACAAATAAACATACATACATATGTACATACAAGTGAAGCTAGTAAAAGCGTACTAAAAAATGGGCAAGGGTGCAACACAAACTTTTGGGTTAAAAACCATATCTAAGGAATTTGTATTATTACCTTTATATGCTTATCAGAGAACGGCAAGGGTAGACCCTAACAATAAGTGTACCCGAATCATTTGTGCGTTTACGACACTTAGAGTGTGATCGGCACTCTAAAATATAGCTTGTCGCCTTGTACTGATAATTTCAAAGCAAAAAAAGCAAAAGGAATGAGCGCAATTGAGAGCACAACACTTGAGACAAACAATATGTGAGAGACATGTGTGTGTTGTTATTCTTACATTAGATTCATACATGCATACATATTTGTTTATGAATATGCACATATACATACATATATGTGAAATTAAAATAAAAAGCGTGTTTTGCTGCTTCATTGCGTGTTATATATTCATATGTACTTATGTATTTAAAAATTTTAAATAATAAAATAGTATAAACTTTTAAATTTTCATGCATAAAAGTTGAGGACACTCGATCTCATAACTGTAAAACATGAGTGTTTCGCTCACAGCTCATTTTTGCGCATGCATTTTTGTGATCTATCGTTGCTGTTCGCACATTTGCTTTCAGTGCATTGTGCCGTTCACTTATCTACGCAAAATTTTTGGGTGTCTGGTGAAATAGAATCGACGCTTACTGTTTGAGTGAGTGACGAAATGCAAAAACACAAAACACGGAAAGCGATTTATGCGTTTGGTTGTGTTATTATTTTCTTGCTGTTTGTGAGTGCCACAAGCACTCCACATTTGTAAGTGTGATTCGGGTGCGAAAAAGTGACACCCCTGACGTTCTCTGATGCTTATATTACAATATATCCTAATATTACAAACTCCATCTGATTATCTTACTTACCAATAAACAAATTTTTGTTTTTTATTCCGTCTATATCGGTCAATATTCAATATATGTCCATATCAACATTATAGTTTACTGGCAAAAGTGGATCTTATCGGTCCGAGAATCTCTGTCTATCAATTATAATTATATTTGTTATTCTCATTTAATTTATGACGAAAATTTTCGTCAATGCCTAAATTATCTTAATAAAATTGGCATAAATCACAAGCACAATTAAGTTTAATACCAAAATTAATTGTAGGACCTCAGGCGTCCTCCTGGTGCCAATATACGATGTGTGTGTAATATTTTAGGAAAAAAAATGTTTTCTTTACTTCAAGATGCTTATAGTTTTAGATAGTTTTGTTTGTATAAAATCAACATTACATCATCTAATAAAATTTAGTGATGTCGGAATGTACTATTTCTCCCCATAACACTACTATCATGAATATAGTCGTTTGTGTTGGGCTGGTAGATTCTATTATAAATATTTAATATTAGAAGGAAAATACATTATAGTATTATACATAGTATATGACATAATAAAATAATATCATATTTGATTCTTGGTATAATCGATCGTTTTAATAATATTTGTAATTGGATTAGACCAAGGTCAGCGCCAGCAAGCTACCTTCTAACCAAAATTATATGCTAAATTAGTTTTGCTAAGATATGACAAATATGCTAAAATGATCGATACATACGGTAGAAAAACAACTGCAAGTTTGAAAATATATATAACATTAGATATGTACATATATGTGAGCTAGGGAAGTAATTTGAATTTACCGATTTGTGCTTGAATTTGGTACCAGAGCACAGTATTATAGAGAAAATATTCTATCCGATGCCTCTGTCGTTTTTCGTTAGTGAGTTTTAATATTATAGTTTTTGACATAACATTTAATCATTTAATTTAATATCTTCAAAGCAAGTTTGAAAGTTTAATACGATATTGTCGACTACTCTGTTGTTATAATAATAAACACAAGAGTGACACAGCTGTAAACTTAATATGACGACACAACTAACAATTATATAATCGGTAAGTAAAATAGCAAATAATGGCTTGCCAGTTCTTATTTTTAGATTTGTAACAGCAACAAATCTAGGAGGATGGAGTCATATGTAGAAGTTCACGTAAGTGAGGAAAGTTTCTGACTGCCATTCACTTGGGAGTGGCCAGGAACGATTCTTTTACATGTGGCTCAAGCAGCTCACAACTTCCGGTCTTAGACCAAGTATCCTCTGGGTAGCCAACAGACATCCGTCTGGAAGCGAGCTAAAGTGAGAAGGCGAATCCCGCTTATGCGGTTGTGCGTAGGGCTTGGGACCCACCACATAAAAACGAATAACCAGTGAATAAGAAACACAGGCCTCGGATGAGAAACCCCCCTTTTGATGACGACCACGGCAAACGTATAAAGGACTATGATTTAAGGGCATGCACCTGGAATGTCCGGACCCTTAATTGGGAAGGTGCCTCTGCCCAGCTGGTTGATGTCTTCGTAAGAGTAAAGGCTGACATCACCGCAATCCAAGAAATGCGATGGACGGGACAAGGACGGAAGAAGGTGGGTCCTTGTGACATCTACTACAACGGCCATATAAAGGAGCGCAAATTCGGTGTGGGATTCGTGGTGGGAGAGAGACTCCGTCGTCGAGTCCTGGCATTCACTCCGGTGGATGAACGTCTAGCCACAATCCGCATCAAAGCGAGGTTCTTCAACATATCGCTTATTTGCGCCCACGCCCCGACGGAAGAGAAGGACGAAGTGATCAAAGATACCTTCTATGAGCGCCTAGCACGTACCTATGAGCGCTGCCCCCGCCACGATGTCAAAATCGTGCTTGGCGATTTCAACGCTAGGGTGGGTAAAGAAGGTGTCTTTGGCACAACAGTTGGAAAATTCAGCCTCCATGACGAAACTTCACAAAACGGTCTGAGGCTGATCGACTTCGCCGGGGCCCGAAATATGGTCATCTGTAGTACTAGATTCCAGCATAAGAAAATCCATCAAGCTACTTGGCTGTCCCCGGATCGAATCACTCGCAACCAGATCGATCATGTTGTGATAGATGGACGACATGTCTCCAGTGTTTTTGATGTGCGTACGCTTCGTGGTCCCAACATCGACTCGGACCACTATCTTGTAGCAGCTAAGATACGCACCCGCCTCTGTGTAGAAAAGCGCACACGTCAACAAACACAAGGAAGGTTCGACATCGAGAAGCTGCAATCACAACCGACAACCGAACGATTTTCTACTCGACTTGCACTCCTGCTCTCTGAGAGCACTCATCAGCATCTCGGTATAAGGGAGCTGTGGGACGGCTCCAAACGTACAGCTGCAACCGAAACCATTGGCTTTCGGAAAAGCCAAAAAAACAGCTGGTATGATGAGGATTGTCGTCTCGCAGTGGAGAGAAAACAGACTGTCTACCTCGCAATGTTGCGATCCACCGCAACACGAGCGGGATGGGAAAGATACCGAGAGCTGAAGAGGGAAGCGAGACGCATTTGCAGAAAAAGAAAGAAAAAGGCAGAAATGCGTGAGTATGAAGAGCTTGACAAGCTGGCCGACAGGGGTAATGCTCGAAAATTTTACGAAATATTCCGGCGACTAACTGAAGGTTTCAAGACCGGAGCACACTCCTGTAGGACCCCCAGCGGTGATCTAGTGGTTGATGACCAGAGTATACTGTGTTTGTGGAGGGAACACTTCTCCAGCCTGCTGAATGGCAGTGAAAGTACAACCTCAGGAGATGGCGAACCCGATTCCCCAATCGACGACGATGGAACAGATGTTCCATTGCCCGACCGTGAAGAAATTAGAATAGCAATTACCCGCTTGAAGAACAACAAGGCGGCGGGGGCCGATGGATTGCCGGCCGAGCTATTCAAATACGGCGGCGAAGAGCTGATAAGGTGCATGCATCAGCTTCTTTGCGAAATATGGTCGGAAGAAAGCATGCCCGACGATTGGAATCTCAGTGTACTCTGCCCAATCCACAAAAAGGGAGACCCCACAATCTGCGCCAACTATCGTGGGATAAGCCTCCTTAACATCGCTTATAAGGTTCTATCGAGCGTACTGTGTGAAAGACTAAAGCCCACTGTCAACAAACTGATTGGACCTTATCAGTGTGGCTTTAGACCTGGAAAATCAACAACTGACCAGATATTCACCATGCGCCAAATCTTGGAGAAGACCCATGAAAAAAGGATCGACACACACCATCTATTTGTCGACTTTAAAGCTGCTTTCGACAGCACGAAAAGGAGCTGCCTTTATGCCGCGATGTCTGAATTTGGTATCCCCGCAAAACTAATACGGTTGTGTAAGTTGACGTTGAGCAACACCAAAAGCTCCGTCAGGATCGGGAAGGACCTCTCCGAGCCGTTCGATACCAAACGAGGTTTCAGACAAGGTGACTCGCTATCGTGCGACTTCTTTAACTTGATGCTGGAGAAAATTATAAGAGCTGCAGAGCTAAATAGAGAAGGTACAATCTTCTACAAGAGTGTACAGCTACTGGCGTACGCCGATGATATCGATATCATTGGAAACAACACCCGCGCAACACACCTGGATAAGGAGGCGAAGCGAATGGGTCTGGAGGTGAATGAGGACAAGACGAAATATCTCCAGTCATCAAACAAACAGTCGGCGCAATCGCGTCTTGGCTCCCACGTCACTGTTGACAGTCATAACTTTGAAGTTGTAGATAATTTCGTATACCTAGGAACCAACATTAAGACCGATAATAATGTCAGCCTTGAAATCCAACGCAGAATCACTCTTGCCAACAGGTGCTACTATGGACTGAGTAGGCAATTGAAAAGTAAAGTCCTCTCTCGACGAACAAAAACTAAACTCTAGAAGTCCCTCATCATTCCCGTCCTACTTTATGGTGCAGAAGCGTGGACGGTGTCAACATCCGATGAGACGGCACTAGGAGTTTTCGAGAGAGAGGTTTTGCGGAAGATTTACGGTCCCTTAAACATTGGCAACGGCGAATACCGCAGAAGATGGAATGATGAGCTGTATGTGCTGTTCGACGACATAGACATAGTCCAGCGAATAAAAAGACAGCGGCTACGCTGGCTGGGTCATGTTGTTCGAATGGATGAAAGTGCCCCAACTCTGAAAGTTTTCGATGCAGTACCCGCTGGTGGAAGCCGAGGAAGAGGGAGACCTCCACTCCGGTGGAAGGACCAGGTGGAGAAGGACCTGTCTTCACTTGGTATTACCAATTGGCGCCAAACCGCCAAAAGGAGAGATGCGTGGCGCACTGTTGTGGACTCGGCTATAACCGCGTAAGCGGTTTCTACGCCAGTTAAGAAGAAGAAGAACAGGAACATTCTTATGTCTCTTATAATTAGTATTTACATACATCAGATACATTCCGTCATATGTACATATACAACTTATATGTAAATATATAACTTCTTATCTGTTGCAATAGATAGAAATTAAATGAAATTCTGAAAATTTAAAACAATTTATTAACGATTCATGAACACGTCTAAATATACATTTTATATTGTAATAATATATGTACAAAGTTTGTGATCGCTTTCTGGTAACAACTTTGAAATAACATCGAAATGGATGCACACAATGCAGTAGAAAAATAGAAAATATTCAGCTAATGTACCCTGCAAGACAGGTACCGGCGAATTCTTCGGTGAAATGCCAGGGAGAGGTACTAGCAGTTTCAATGAAAGTTTCTATGCCATTCCTAAGGGCGAATTGACAAAAGTACCCGAAACTATTGTGTACGTGTGATCGTTCATCCCTTTCTTGCACATTTCATTCATCATTTAACAATTTATATATACCTCTTGCACAATTCTGTGAATGATCTTGGTACAATCACGGATGAAAGACCCAAAACTGCGAACCAAAACTACATGCGCACCAGAGGACTGCAAAAATCACTATATTCTTGATTTACTCATATGCGAACATTTTCATTCAACTCAACTCACTGAAAAAAAACGGAGTGATGAGTAAAAATCAACTCATTTTGGCGTACACATCATTCCGAGAATTTTGAGTCCTCGGTTCAAAATTTCTCACTCAATTCAACTCACTAAACAAAAGTCAGCGTTCAATAAAATGAGCATGGGTTGACGAAAGCTTCATTCGGTTCAATTTGAGTTGATCGATTATGAGTAAACAGTTAGCGACAAGACGACACGACGTGAGCGTTACGACTGCATATACCGCAACAATTTCTATGCAGTTTGTTGTTGTAGCTTGTTTTTGTTGTTGTTCTTTTTAGTCAAAATCTTCCTTTCGCTATGACTTACATTACATGTGCAGAAAAAGTGCCGCTTGCTGCGCGCATGAGTAAAATTATACGAGTTGATTTTTGCGAGCTGAGTGTTGTTCTTGTTCAAAACAATGATTGTTGAACCGAATGAGCAAGCGCCCGAACTCATTATATTGAACACGAGCCGAACAAACTCGGAGTTAAACAAAAAATCGCACACACCCGAGTGAATTTAAAATCAACAACGAAAATGTGAGCGCATGCATGTTTGATCGGCTGATCCGAACAGTGTGATTATTCGGCTGTTGAGCGCGTACGAATGTTTTTCATTCAGCCGATGGCGTTCTCTGATGTGCACTTTCCGTACTGTTCTTGATACAATCAATACAAAACTGCACTTTCAGTACTGCGACCCACAAAAGCCTTACAACTATACTAAAATCCGAAATGAGAATTTAATAACAAAATAATTAAATATATTACATATTTAGCAATTACCCGCTTGAAGAACAACAAAGCAGCGGGGGCCGATAGATTACCGGCAGAACTATTCAAATACGGCGGCGAAGAACTGCGCGGTGCATGCATCAGCTTCTTTGCAGAATATGGTCGGAAGAAAGCATGCCTGACGATTGGAATCTCAGTGTGCTCTGCCCAATCCATAAAAAGGGAGATCCCACAATCTGCGCCAATTACCGTGGGATCAGCCTCCTAATATCGCATACAGTGTTCTATCGAGCGTACTGTGTGAAAGACAAAAGCCCACCGTCAACGAACTGATTGGACCTTATCAGCGTGGCTTTAGACCTGGAAAATCGACAACTGACCAGATATTCACCATGCGCCAAATCTTGGAGAAGACCCGTGAAAAGAGGATCGACACACACCACCTTTTTGTCGATTTTAAAGCTGCTTTCGACAGCACGAAAAGGAGTTGTCTTTACGCCGCGATGTCTGAATTTGGTATCCTCGCAAAACTAATACGGCTGTGTAAATTGACGTTGAGCAACACCAAAAGCTCCGTCATGGTTGGGAAGGACCTCTCCGAGCCGTTCGATACCAAACGAGGTTTCAGACAAGGTGACTCACTATCGTGCGACTTCTTTAACCTGATGCTGGAAAAAATTATAAGAGCTGCAGAGCTAAACCGAGAAGGTACAATCTTCTACAAGAGTGTACAGCTCCTGGCGTACGCCGATGCCCGCATGAATCACTCTTGCCAACAGGTGCTACTTTGGACTGAGTAGGCAATTGAAAAGTAAAGTCCTCTCTCGACGAACCAAAATCAAACTCTACAAGTCGCTCATTATTCCCGTCCTGATGTATGGCGCCGAAGCGTGGACGATGACAACATCTGATGAGACGACACTTGGGGTTTTTGAGAGAAAGGTTTTGCGTAAGATTTATGGTCCACTGAACATTGGCAACGGCGAATACCGCAGACGATGGAACGACGAGCTGTACGATTTATACAACGACATTGACATAGTTCAGCGAATAAAAAGACAGAGGCTACGCTGGCTAGGTCATGTTGTACGAATGAATGAAAACACACCAGCTCTTAAAGTGTTCGATGCAGTACCCTCTGGAGGAAGCCGCGGAAGAGGACGACCTCCACCCCGGTGGAAAGACCAAGTGCAAAGTGACCTGGCTTCACTTGGTGTTTCCAGTTGGCGCCAAAAAGCAAAAAGGAGTAACGAGTGGCGCGATATCAATATCATCGGAAGCAACAACCGCGCCGTTTGTTCTGCTTTTTCCCGCATGGATAAGGAGGTGAATGAGGACAAGACGAAATATCTCCTGTCATCAAACAAACAGTCGGCGCATTCGCGCCTTGGCTCCCACGTCACTGTTGAGAGTCATAACTTCGAGGTCGTAGATAATTTCGTATACCTGGGAACCAGCATCAACAATACGAACAATGTCAGCCTCGAAATCCAGCGCAGAATAACTCTTGCCAACAGGTGCTACTTTGGACTGAGTAGGCAATTGAACAGTAAAGTCCTCTCTCGACGAACCAAAATCAAGCTCTACAAGTCGCTTATCATTCCCGTCCTGCTCTACGGTGCAGAAGCTTGGACGATGTCAACATCAGATGAGACGACACTAGGAGTTTTCGAGAGGAAAATTTTGCGCAAGATTTATGGTCCTAAAAACATTGGCAACGGCGAATACCGCAGACGATGGAACGATGAGCTGTACGAGTTATACGACGACATTGACATAGTTCAGCGAATAAAAAGACAGCGGCTACGCTGGCTAGGTCATGTTGTCCGAATGGACGAAAACACTCCAGCCCTGAAAGTGTTCGATGCAGTACCCGCCGGAGGAAGCCGAGGAAGGGGAAGGCCTCCACTCCGTTGGAGGGACCAGGTGGAGAGCGACCTGGTTACACTTGGGATCTCCAACTGGCGCCGAACTGCGAAGGAGAGAGAGAGATGGCGCACTATCGTCGATTCGGCTATAACCGGCAAAACGGTTGCAACGCCAATCACATACATACATATTGAAAATATCATGCCATTTAGGTGTTATTATTATAAATACTTTATACATGTATTATCGTACTACATTATATACATATGTATACCGTTTTGAATATATATATACAGTTGATCTCCTTTTTACACGGTGTTTTTTAACACTTCCCAGTTACCATTTTTACACGGTTTTATTTTTTTTACACGGATTTTTTATTTTAGTTGTATACTTTTTTGCAATAAAATCAAATTTCCATCCGTCAATACGTCACAAATCCATTGCTGTTAATAGAATTTAATAAATTCTAAATTCGGTTTAAACTAAAAAATACAAATCTTAGATTCGAAAGCCAGTGAAAAGGTTGCAACAATTTCAATACGTAAACAAATAAATGAAGCTGTATGAAGAAGTAAGAAAAAAGAAGACACAGCGATTAATGACGGAACTTTGAAAAGTATTATTTTTTTACCATTCCCAGAATATTTGTTTTTGGGCGAACATATTTTGGGCCTCAGCGAAGTCGATCAGCCTCAGGCCGTTTGGCGATGTTTCGTCATGGAGGTTGAATTTTCCAACTGTTGTGCCAAAGACACCTTCTTTACCCACCCTAGCGTTGAAATCGCCAAGCACGATCTAGGCACTCATAGAAAGTATCTTTGGTCACATCGTCCTTCTCTTCCGTTGGGGCGTGGGCGCAAATAAGCGATATGTTGAAGAACCTCGCTTTTATGCGGATTGTGGCTAGACGTTCATCCATCGGGGTGAATGCCAGGACTCGGCGACGGAGTCTCTCTCCCACCACAAATCCAACACCAAATTTGCGCTCCTTTATATGGCCGCTGTAGTAGATGTCACAAGGACCTACCTTCTTCCGTCCTTGTCCCGTGCATCGCACTTCTTGGATGACAGTGATATCTGCCTTTAGTCGTTTCTGGCCACTCCCAAGTGAATGACAATCAGAAACTTTCCTCACTTACGTGAACTTCTACACATGATCCCATCCTCCAAAAGTTACATAAATAAATTGCGAGAGTATTTATATTTTCGATTGCACCCGAACTTAGCCCTTCCTTACTTTTTTATATGGTATTATTCTTATAGATAGAACATGGGGATTGGATGGGGAAATTTTAACGACAAATCGTATTCAGCTTTTTTCTATAAGCGCAATTACTGCGTTATGTGAGCTATGAGATGTAGTAGTCCGATATGGCCAAATTCGGACATGAAATAATATTTTTTTCTCTCTCTCAGAGTTCGACTCCCTACTGCGATTTTATATATTTCTAATATTTTGTTTTTCAAGCTGCTGTACACGCTCCGTACTCGACTCTCAAGCGCGTACTTGGAAGGTTTTGAAATTTTGTTCAGGAAGTAGCTGCGAGCGTTCGTTACTCGACTCTCTGACACGCAGTTTCAGATTAAGATTCTCCATCACGGAGTCTTTTTGATACCCTCGCCTGGGACTTATTTTGAGAAAGTTGAGATCTAGATTAAACTGCCTTGGTACAAAGTACTAAATTATTTGCTTAATAACTATAAAAATGTAATTGAAAAATTATAAGAAATACTCGAGTCGGTACGCGGTTCGGATAGTTAAAACATATTATTTATAAAAATTAAAATAAGATAGATTTAGTTTTGAAAAGAACTGAATATTATAATAGTTCTGATCATTTTTCATTTCCACAAAATATTCAGAGTGGCAACATTTGCGAAATCAATCAATAAAGGAATTTTTATAGCGGTGGTATTTAAATTTATTTTTTGAATTAAAAACACTTATTGTGACATAGCTATAATAGTTAGACATATGTTTTCCCGATAGATATTGATATGTTATTTAAAATTGTTGAACTTACTTTTGTTCTATCTTCAATAGTTTCCGCAGCGCATGCTACGAAAAACGTTTTAGTGCACTTTCTATACTCTCGCAACAAAAGTTGATAAAGAGAGTATTATAGTTTTGTTCACATAACGGTTGTTTGTAACACCTAAAACTAAAAGAGTTAGATATAGAGTCATATATACCAAAGTGATCAGGGTGACGAGTAGATTTGAAATCCGGATGTCTGTCCGTCTGTCCGTCCGTCCGTCTGTCCGTCTGTGCAAGCTGTAACTTGAGTAAAAATTAAGGTATCTTGACGAAACTTGGCACAATGGGCAGAATCGGCCCATTGCCACGCCCACAAAATGGCGAAAACCAAAAACACATAAAGTGTCATAACTAAGCCATAAATGAAGATATAAAAGTAAAATTTGGAATAAAGGATCGCACTAGGAAGGGGCATATTTGGATGTAATTTTTTTGGTGAAGTGGACGTGGCCCCGCCCACAAATCGGTTATTTGTATTTAACTCGCAAACTAATAAAGCTATATAAACCAAACTTTCTGCACTCGGTTCTCTTACATACCCCACCACACACCATAAAAATAGTTGAAATCGGATAATAACCACGCCCACCTCCCATACAAAGGTTAGGTTGAAAATGACTAATAGTGGGTTAACTAACTAACGAAAAACGTCAGAAACACTAAATTTTGCAGAGAGCTGTACTCAGATTTTTTTACAAAATGGGAAAAGGGCGTGGCATCGCCCACTTATGGGTCAAAAACCATATCTCAGGAAATACTCGACCGATTCGAATGAAATTCGGTATATAATATTTTCTTGACACCCTGATAACACGGACAAAATCGGGGCGAAATCGGTTTACAACCACTACTACTTTCCTTATAACTCAATTTTGAAACCCATCTTATTCCTTCACTTTATAATGTAAACATAAGGAACCAATGAAGATAGCGGAATAAAACTTTACACAATTAGTGCATATCATCTCTGGCTTCACTTGTGAAAAAATTGTCGAAAACGGACCATAACTTTTCAAGGCCCCAGATATCGAAAGTGTTGAACTCAGCGCCTAAGGATAAATTTTAACCGAAAATATGGGTAAATCTCTCAGATACCTCAATTTAATTCAGAGGAAATTGTTTTCTTCTAATAGTGTGTCTCTGTTCCAAAAATTATTAAAATCGGGTCATAACATTTCCATATACCTCATTGTAGGTTTTTCAAAATTATCTTCTTCTAGCTCCCATGTACCTAATTATAGGTTTTTCAAAAATACGGTGAGCTTTATTCCGCATATATGCATTGCTTCAATTTCTTCAATAAATTGTGAGAGTATAAAATGTTCGGTTGCACCCGAACTTAGCCTTTCCTTACTTGTTATACTTTGGATTACGATAGTTAAGTTTTAATAAGGATCCCTAATCGAATTCTTTCTATCAAATATAGAAAATAAATATAGCCTATGTTACTCAAGGTGAATGGAGCTTTCCAATGGTGAAAGAATTTTTGAAATCGACACAATAATTTTTGAGTTTATTCATTACAAACATACATTAAAAAATTTCCTCTTTATAATAGTAGTATAGATGTAAAATAGTTTTCTAGATTTTTGGTGAAAATTTCATGGCGATATCTCAGCGGGAAGTATTTATGACCGTGGCTGCACACAATCTGAACCACCGTTCACTCGTAGTTTTGTAGCTTTCATATCACATTTGACCACAATTCTTCAAAGCACTGTCGTTTTCTATTTTACAAAGAATATCGGCATATGACGCACCCCCTTTTGATGCAAAGATGCAAAACGAAAATTAAAATCCTTTAGAACTGCATATAATGCAGAAAAAAGTAAAAAGTCTGGAGTTGGAATTGATTCCCTTTATAGTCCTACTTTATTTTGGTTCAATGAAATGAATTTTTTGAATCCATCACATGCTCGTAGGTCAACTGTTGACAATTCTAACCAAGTTTATGAAATATTCGGAACCTATTGGACAAGCGTCCAAAAGCACATTCGACCGTCATCCTTGCGCGACATAATCTGTAATTGAAATTTTCACACACACTCAATTTCAAACTTCTGCTATACGGTTTCATTAGGTGTCTGTCTAACGAGAAAGCGTCGTCACCAACAAAAAAATAAGAATTTTATTTCCTTCCCCAGCAACCAGTTGAGAAGGTTGTGGTATATTTAAAGTGCCACTTTCTAGAGCCTTGTACAAAAAGCTGTCACTGTAAATCGTATTGTTATATGACTTGGCATTGCTACCTATATTTACATATGTAAAACGGCTATGAGCATCAGCAGCGACAAACAGAACAATGCTAAAATATCCTTTGAAGTTATAAAATTGTGATCCTGTATGTGCTGGGGCCTTAATTCTAATATTCTTTCCATCCAATGCGCCCAATGTATGAGGAAATGTTGCTAAACAAATAAGGGAATTTCCTGAAGAGGATGCCTATCAACTGATGGCGGATATTCAAGTATTATTGTCAAATCGAAAAATGGAAGTGTTGAGGAAAAATAGGTTGGAAAAAGAAATGCTAAAAAAGTCACCTCTTCGTCAAAATGTTAACTCCAATACATCCGCCGATGTGTTGACTGCTGCTATATCAAATGCAGAAATATTAGAAGAAGATTGTTAACGTTTTTAAATTAATAATAATAAATGCTTCTAATGTTTTATTATTTATTGTGTGATTAATTATTTGAATATTTTTATATGAGCATTGAATGCTTTATATATACATATATATATTTAATTAAATCACTTGTTAAAATATCCTTTGAAATATTAAACTGAAATATTTTTGTTAATTCAATATGTGTATTACCTTTAAATAAACTGTTTGAAGGCTTTCGTATATTGCTTCCAACACTTCAGGTACGAATAAACCTTCTATAAACTCCATTTATTTATATGAATCTCCAGTAGCAATGTATCTTAACGTTATACACAATTTCGTCATTGGTGTGATAGCTGCCCGCATTATCGTGTCCCTTTTTTCAGCCTATTCTGCACCTATTTATAAATATGAATATTCTTGTTATTTTGTCATAATTCACTACCATTTGGAATGACTTCTCAAACTTATTTATATCAATGCGCGTGAAATTTCTAATTTCAGTGTCGTCATCGTCCCACACCAAATTGTCAAGTAAATGCGCCTCCAAATCGTATTCCACCCTTTTACATAAAAATAACATGTATATGTACATTTATCAAAAAATAGTAATACATATGTATATACACACCTTAATAACGGTTTCGTCCAGTAAATAAAAATAGCATGTACATATATATGAATAAAAGCATGTCTATGTGTTTACAAATCTTGTTACTATTAACGGTTTCATCAAGTATTTTCTTTCAACTCTTCTGTTTTCATTAAATACATTATGTATTTCTTCTAAAACTTTCAAGGAAGCGAGTATTTTGAGCAGTTTTTTTAACGACGGCATCTCTGAAAGTATAATCTAATAAAATTGAAGAGCAAGTTGCTTGCAGCCTACGTCTTTGCTTTCAATATATATTTTTGACAATTAGTCCGTGTGATCAACTTAAAAGCAATTTCTTTCCCGTGTAACGGCAGTGTTAGTTATACAGAATAATTTCGACCAACTTAAAGTCCAATTTCGAAAAATTGGCATAGGACCCTATGATGCCTGGTAATGTTACCAAAGAACTTTCACCAGATGCACCAATTTTGCTTTTCTCCTTTCTAAAAATATGTTTGAATTTATATATGTATATAAAGAAATGTACTCGTAGTTATCGTAAAAACTCACCTGTATTTTTTTGAAAAAATTTTCACTATTCGGTGATTCTTCTCCGCGTTGTACCTATTACCCATTTCCCTTGAAATGTCCTGTTAATATTAGGATTCCCTTGAATTTCTAAAAAAATTCATCAGCAGATTCGTGCAGGGTCGTTAGCACATGTATGGTACCATCTTCGACTGCTCTATCTACCTCATGTCACATACAAAACACACAAACGATCGGGCAACGAAGAATAAAGTGGTGATGCGCTCAATACTCGGAGAGTTGCTACAATTAGAGTATGTCATTTACTCAAAACGACTTTTTTGTGTTGTTATTAGTAAAACCACAAAAGTGTGTAGAAGAGTACTAAATATGTTTTAAAATACACTCGGGGTTCTAAAACATTACTTTGAAAAATAAAAAATTGTATTGCTAAAAAATACGAAATTCACTTGCAAACCACATACATAGGTGCTGTTGTAAAAAAAGATTGAGAATATTTTCTACGCCTTAGATCTCATAGAGAACAATATTTCAATAAATTGCATATAATTGAATTTCTAATTACTTAAGATAATTTTCTAATTACTTAATGATAATTTAGGATACATCAACAATTCCATGAATGAAAATATCGATTTACGCATACAATTGGACATTTGGACAATTTTTGTTTATTTTCATTTATATAGGAAACTGATTTTTATTTATTGCTGCAGCATTTTGTGTTGGATTTAGTGAGCCAATTGTAGTGCTCGGTAAAGAAAAAGAAAACTAAATTAAAAGCAATCGTATTTCTTCGTCGTATTTCAAATAAAAATTGCACATTGAATTTAGTTTATACAAAGTAGTCATTAAAACTAAATTGCTCATCATCAATTTATTTACTATATAAAACTAATGAATTGTTTTAATTATATTGGAAAAATGTGCCAATAAAAATTTACTAAATATACTTATCCTAATCTTTATAGATCTATAGACGGTGTCACAAGTATAATTTTTCGCAGTTATATCATATTCAAGAATTGCGAAAAGTAGAAAAGCGGTAAATAAGCATGGGCATACCTGATATTCGAATGCTTATTTCCGTAGAGTTTGAAGTATTTGGCCACGTCCAAGGTAAGTACTTTATGAATTGAATGTTTGCTTTTGGAAAAGAGTTTAAAACATTTCTAGAAATTAAAATTTCAGTCTTTGCATTAAATTCGCTCGTATTCAAATAATCTATTTTTAGAATTCACAAACAATTTTTTTTTTGGTTCTTAATGAATAGATGTAATTCAGTCAATTAAGTGAACATTTTCACATACATACATATTTAAATATATTATAACATTTCGTTTTCGATTCCATCGGCGAGGGTAAAACCTTTTTCTAATTATTTTATATCATGCTGACTTTCTCCACTCAAAAGCAGTCTCGGATTATACCTCTTCAAAAATAGTAATATAAGCATATATGCCTCGAGGTACTTACCAAGCTTTTCCTCAAATACTTCGATCTAATATTTTTTCTTTTAATGAAAGCCACATTCATTTCTTATTAATAACAAAAATATTTATTAATAACAATAAATATAAAAAAACCTTACAAAAATACATATGTATATGTTTTCCTTTTGAAAATACTCAGCGCATTCAATGTAAAAAATATTAAAAGGCACATAAAAGAGGAAAAATATTACAGGCATTTAAGCGGAGGCTTTTAAGCACAGTACATACAGTAGAAAACCTTATTCGTGGGGAATACGTTGTAAGATAGCCGCCATCTTGGAAAAACACAGTGCTGTATATATGGAGTACTTCATTTTAGTAAAACTTGAGTCATAAAATAGCAAATAATTTATATACTGTACTTCACTTATAGAAGATTTTAACCACAGTATATACAGTAGAAAACCTTATTCGTGGGGAATTCTCGGTGGTAAGATAGCCGCCATCTTGGAAAAACACAGTGCTGTATATATGGAGTACTTCATTTTAGTAAAACTTGAGTCATAAAATAGCAAATAATATATATACTGTACTTCACTTATAGAAGATTTTAACCACAGTATATACAGTAGAAAACCTTATTCGTGGGGAATTCTCGGTGGTAAGATAGCCGCCATCTTGGAAAAACGCAATGCTGTATATATTGAGTACTTCATTTTAGTAAAACTTTAGTCATAAAATAGCAAATATTATGTATATAGGTGTCTTATATAAAGCGAAATTATTTATTTATACTCTATTTCAATTATAGAAGATTTTAACATCAATGTGTGCCATAAAATTGCAAAAAAATTGTTATATGTAGATGAGATATTTCATAAGTGGTGAGAATAAAATACAGCTCTCATACAAGTACTTCTCTGTGGTACGTTAAATCCATTTTTTGCTAGTTTTACTTAAATTATTACAAACAATTATATTTAAAATACTTTGAATTGCAAAGCTTGGAAGTACACAAAAGTTTTATAAGCTTGAAATGATACGTAGTTGCCTCCTTATTAAACATTTTTAAAACAAAATATATTATGATCCTATGGAATAGGCATTTCAAACCATCGGGTCCAAGGTTATTTAATACTAATATAAGTTTTTTATGAAATTTATAAAAAGCTCAAGAGCTTTTACTAAGTTTGACGAATCCTACACTTTCTATTTTGTAAAAGTATAGGCATCTTCAGAGATCTACCCTTTCTCGAATAATGTTAAAGACAGCAAACAATTGTGCATTTTAAAATATTCATTATACATATAACCATATAAATATGAAAATGAATTTCTCTGAAGGAAATCGTTTTCAATTATATCAATTTCCATAATAATAGATTGCTGACTATCTATGGAAGACATTGCCAATGCTTGAAAAGTTTGCCAAGAACTATCTTGAACCAGACAAACATACTCTTTCAAGGTTATTTAGTAAAAATTATTCAAATTATTTAATAGTAATTTTAAATCTTTTAAAATTTGAAAGCGCCAAATACAGTGTCACCAACCCAGGGATGTATTTATTTTAATATAATTTTTAAAAATTAGTTGAATCGCGTTATACACTTGTACATAAAATATAACTAACTTATCAATAATTCACACTTAATACCACCATAAAATTTAATAAACATCCGAAATAATTTAAAATAACTCCAATAATAATGAAAAAATTAATTTTATTTAATAATTATTTTAGTACTGTTCATCGGACTTTAAAAGTTTTGTGAAGATTAAATTCTAGCACAACACCCTAATTACCACAATTGTAGCAAAAAAGCGTAGCACACAACCCAAGTACGCCTCGGTGGTGTGTTAAAAGATGAAAATTAATGTAAACAAAAAAAGGTTTTCTACTGTATATACTGAGATTTTAACATCAATGTGTGCTATATTATATGCTAAAAATTTATTTAATGTAGATGAGAAATTTTATAAGTGGTGAGAATGAAATACAGCTCACATACAAGTACTCCTCTGTGGTAAGTTATTTTTGGCCACATTTATTTAAACTTTACTGACACAAAATTAAAAAACTGCTTTTATGTTGTTTTTACTTAAATTATTTACAAATATTTATATTTAAAAATTTATTATTTGAATTGCAAAGCTTGGAAGTACATAAAAGCTTTATGAGCTTGAAAAGATTCGTGGTCGCCTCCTTATTAAACATTTTTAAAACAAAATATGTCATGATCCTATTGAATAGGTATTTCAAACTAAGGTAACAAGAATCAAAACCATTTAATACTAATTCAAGTTTTTTATGAAATTTATAAAAGGCTCAAGAGCTTTTACCAAGTTTGACGAATACTACAATTTTTATTTTGTAAAATTATAGGCATCTTCAGAGATATAGCCTTTCTCGAATAGTGTTAAAGACAGCAAACAATTGTACATTTTAAAATATTCATTATACATATAACCATAAAAATATGCAAATGTGTTTCTCTGAAGGAAATCGTTTTCAATTAAATCAATTTCATTACCATGTCTAATAGATTGCTGACTATCTATGGAAGACATTGCCAAAGCTTGAAAAGTTTGCCAAGAACTTTCATACTCTTTCAAGGTTATTTAGTGAAAATTATTCAAATTTTTTCATATTAATATTAAATCTTTTAAAATTTTAAAGCGCCAAATGCAGTGTCATCAATCCAGGGATGTATTTATTTTAATTCAATATTTAAAAATTAGTTGAATCGCGTTTTTCAATTGTACATAAAATATAACTAACTTATCAATAAATAACATTTAATACCACCATAAAATTTAATAAATATGCGAAAAAATTTAAAATAATTCCAATAATAACGAAAAAAAATATTTTATTTAATAATTATTTAAGTATTGTTCATCGGACTTTAAAATTTTGTGAAGATTAAATGCTAGCACAACACCCTAATTATCACAATTGTAGCAAAAAAAAGCGTAGCACACAACCCAAGTACGCCTCGGTGGGTTCACTTTCACACAGGCAACTTCTGTTGCTAATTCTCGGGCGATTCTCTTTTGCTGTCGCCCCTTGCGTTCATACGAGCAATTCTTGTTCGACAACTCTGTTCGTGTTTTTCTGTCATTCTCTTTCATATAATTTTCTCAACTTCTTGTACGCATCGTTTCCAAGCTAAAAAATATATTTCATTAACTAATTTTTATCTTTATTCTCAATTTTCTAGCACATTTTAATTATATTATGCATATTTCTATATGTATTTGCAAATTACATACAAAATTAAATGATTAAATTCAAATTTTCAAATATATTGTAAACATTAATTTTAAAATGTGTGCAAATGCAACATTGTTACGTAGCAGCGAACTGTTACGAATAGAGCAGAAACTGCCCTGAAAGACAGGTACCGGCGAATTCTTCGGTGAAATGCCAGGGAGCGGTACCCACAGTTTCAATGAAAATTTCTATGCCATTCTTAAGGGCGAAATGACAATAGTACCCGAAACTCTTGTGTACGTGTGATCGTTCATCCCTTTCTTGCACATTACATTCATCATTTAGCAATGTATATATACCTCTTGCACAATTTGGGGAATGGTATTGGTACAATCACGGATGAAAGACCCAAAACTGCGAACCAAAACTACATGTGCAATTTCAGTACTGTTCTTGGTACTATTACGGGTGAAAGACCCAAAACTGCGAACGAAAACTCCACGTGCACTTTCAGTACTGCGACCCACAAAAGCCCAGACACTATACCCGCTATTTTCGGTTAGTTCTACCAAAATCCCAAATTAGAATTTAATAACAAAATCATTAATTATATTTCATATTTATTTAAAATATCATGCTATTTAGGTGCTTATTATTATATTTACTTTATAAATGTATTATCGTACTACACTATATACATATGTAAAACGTATTGAATATTTGAAAAATTTTTGCTATTTGACAAAGGCTGGAGGAAGAGTGGCAAATGTCAAATACCCCGAGCGGCTTGGAAGTGTAAGATGCGCACATTATGTGAGGACTATTTTGGTTTCTTTAGGAGATTTGGAAGATCTGTTCTTTCATTAATTTCATTAGTACTAGATTCGTCCATTTTCTGAGTTTCTATAAAATATAAAGTAAAATTAGAATTTTACAACATAAAAGTTGGTAATAATTACCTTATGTTTCAGGAATTCTAAATCTAGCACTGGCAACGTTCTAGTCTTAACATCCATGCTCTTGCTGTAGTATTTCCATTGAACTAATTTCGGTGAATCCATGTCCTTGTAAAGCGATACAACAACGTTATGATTGCTCAATACAAGGTGAAAATGAATCAAAAAAGTCCTCCTAATTGAACATACAAGAAGTTTTTAAATTTCTATGATCACAAACATTCACTTAAATTTACCCTTTAATTTCTGAGTTTTAGCTGCTAATGGCACGGCCAACTGAGGGGCCGGTAATTCTAAAAATACTGCAACTGCTTTGCCCTCTAGCTTATTGGCAAAACCCAGTTTACACACGTCGAGATAATAAACGGTTACAAATGCACCTAAGCCATGTCGTTTCAGTTCTTCCCGGGCTTGTAGTGAGCAAAAGGTTTAATTGCACGGCCAACTGAGGGGCCGGTAATTCTAAAAATACTGCAACTGCTTTGCCCTCTAGCTTATTGGCAAAACCCAGTTTACACACGTCGAGATAATAAACGGTTACAAATGCATCTAAGCCATGTCGTTTCAGTTCTTCCCGGGCTTGTGTTGACCAAAAGGTTTAATTGCACGTAAAAAAGTGATATTAAACCTAATATCTGGTGTGTAAATGATTTGTGTTTGATGTAGCAGCGATTGCATCCATAGTTCCGGATTTGCTTGCAGCGCATATTTCATCGCTTCGAAAGTTCTACGCTGCTACCATAAGTGACACCAATTAGGTTGCGTACCTTTAACGGGCCGTATGAGGTTTGAACTATCTGTACGGAAAATTAATTAGAATTTAAGGCAAGATAATATTACTATATTCAACAATTATTTACGTATTCAATGGTTTCGCCCTTGATGTTGACCATTGTTGGCGAAGCTTCCATTGCGTGCTTCGAATTGACAATGCAATGAAGTATTACTGTATCACCATCTTCAATTCCATATTTTGGCTTTAGCAAACTTTTATTTTACGTTTTACTTATTTAAAAATGCGTGCTTCAATAATTTAAACTTTAATTAGGCTACAGATCACTGATTTAAATAAAACACGCAAAATAATACTTCACAAACAGCCATGATATAGCTCAAAACAAAACTTGTTTAAACACGAGAACTTTGGTTGTTTCTTTCTATCATTCAGGGTGCTGTACGAAAGAAGAGTTGAGATAAATGTTTATGCACATTTCGCCCTTTGTTGCATATGTGTGTATGTAGTGGTGTTATTAAAATTTCTTTGAATGTATTGGAGTTTCAGTACCCATGACTTGCTGGGTACATAGCTCGCGAATGCGAACGTTTGACAGTTGAGTTGAATACCCATGTTCTAATGAGATGAGCTACATAGCTTTCGCATGTTTTCGCAACCAACGCTCCGAAAATCGAACTCGGATTCGAAGACGCACAGAAGTTGAAAATGTATGCGCTAACACAGCAACCTTCACATTCTTAAGAATGGCAACCAACACTATGTTACTTACTATCTTGTATGTTTTAATTATTTAAGCTCGTTTTCTTCGATACAATATAAGTATTTTGGAAAATATAATATTTATTAATTTATTAATAATAAATTTATCAAATATTTAAATTAATTTTTAAAGATTAGGGGTGATGAAATTTTAATAAACAAGGTAGACAGTTTAAATTTTCCTTCCGTTGCTTAATTCAAGGTTTTCTATGTACACTGATTATAAAAATCAATAAAATTTTAAAATTGCTGTCCATATTATTTATTTCAAAAGCGCATTTATGGAGTTGCTCGATATAAACGCGATATAAACGCATTCGCATTCGCATACGCGAATCTTTGCGCGAGCTATGTAGTTTGAGCTTGAGAACACAAAGCGTGTTGCCTGAGCACAGCAGACTCGGCGCGATTCTGCTCTCCTCGTCGCCCCCTCTCCTATAAAACTAAGAATTGCCGCGACAAAAATTGTCTGTGTGAAAGGGGTCTGGTATGTTAAAAGATGAAAAATAATGTAAACAAACCAAAGGTTTTCTACTGTATATACTGAGCTTTTAAGCGGGGAAATTTATATGTAAATTAGAGGAGTAGAGAAAAAACAGCATTGCTGCAAAATATTGTCACTAAGACGGGAAAGGCTTAGTAATTTTCCTGGTTCATGTTTCGTTTTATAAGAAATACTGCTTCCCTAGCCTTAACTACTAATAATATTGTTTGTGCCAATTGAAAACTCTATTTTTTCTCTGAAGACAAAATGTGTGAAACGAAGACAAAAATTTTAAAAATTTATAAGCAAATCGAGCTGTTGTTGGTCACTTTTTTGCGCTTTTTTTTCAAGTTGTTTTGGAGAAACATTACCAAAATACTTTCCATTATAGTTGTTTTTGTATTAAATTCGGAATTAGTAATTATTGAGAAAAACATAGAAGCTGTCGGAAAATACCTTCAAGCGAATAGCTTACAAATAGTATTATAATTGTACAATTAATCGCAGTAATATGTTGAGCATATTTTTCTCTTTTTTGTCTAAAAATAAATTGTGGTCAGCGGTGCAATATAAATTCGAGCGTTCTTAAGTATTTCTTCAGGCATATTTAGGAAAAATCTGAAAATGAATCTTATCTATATTATATCGTTTTATTCACTTTTTTATTCTTTCGTTATGTACACCATCTCAGGATGCCAACAAATTAATATGTACCCATTTTTGTATTTCTGATGTTTTTCGTTAGTAAGTTAAGCGCACTTTTAGTAGTTTTCAAAATAACCTTTGTATGGGGGATGGGCGAAATTACTGCAAAATGTTCGATTTATACCTACATATGTATATAAACTTATTTGCGGGCAGAGCTACGCCCACTTTTCGAAACAAATTGAATTCAAATCTCACCCTCCCCTGTACAAACTTTCATTTTCACAGCTTTATTTGTGGCACTTTATAGTTTTTCAGTTAAAGCCATTTTGTCGGCGGGCAATGGATTTCCATTTCGCCCATCAATACCAACAATTAACAACAGGGAATAATTGTACCAAGTTTTATCCAGATATCTCGATTTTTAAGTTATCGCTTGTACAGACGGACCATTTGTCACCACGATCACTTTGGTATATGTATATAACGCTATATCTAACTTGTTTAATCTTGTATTGTCCTTCAAACGCTAACTATGCAGGTACCAATCGACTGAGTTGAATTAAAGTGAAGTTAAAACAAGTAAGGAAGGGCTAAGTTCGGGTGTAACCGAACATTTTATACTCCCGCAATTTATTTATTTAACTTTATTTATATTAATAATACACAATTTGACCCACATATTCGTCATATATAGTGCATAAAGTCCATTGAAAGTTGGAAACCATAATATTAGGTTAGAAGCTCCGAGGCCCTCGTGTTCGATATATGGGACCTTAAAAACCTATGGTCCGATTTCGGCGATTTTAAGAATGGGGCTGCCACACTATAAACATAGTATTTGTGCAAAGCTCTGCACCGATATCTTCACTAGTGCTTACTTTATATATTGTAAAGTAAGCGATTCAGATCGTCTTCAAAGTTCTGGTATATAGAAAGAAGGCGCGGTTGTGAAGCGATTTGGCCTATTTTCACAACATATCATTGGGATGTAAGGAAACTATTACAAACCAAGTTTCATTGAAATCGGTCGAGTAGTTCCTGAGATATGGTTTTTGACTCATAAGTGGGCGACGCCACGCCCATTTTCAATTTTGTAAAAGAATCTGAGCGTAGCTTCCATCTGCCATTTCTTATGTGAAATTTAGTGTTTCTGACGTTTTTGGTTAGTGATTTAACCCACTTTTAGTAATTTTCAATCTAACCTTTGTATGGGAGGGGGGCGTGGTTATTATCCGAAAAGACGACTGCAGAAAGTTTGGTTTATATAGCTCTATTGGTTTGCGAGGTATATACAAAAACCGATTTGGGGGCGGGGCCACGCCCACTTCCCCAAAAAAATTACATCCAAATATGCCCCTTCATAGTGCGATCCTTTGTACAAAATTGTATTTCCATAGCTTTATTTATGGCTTAGTTATGGCACTTTATGTGTTTTCGTTTTTCGCCATTTTGTGAGCGTGGCAGTGGACCGATTTCCCATCTTCGAAAGCAACCTTCCTATGGTGCCAAGAAATAAGTGTGCCAAGTTTCATCAAGATATCTTAATTTTTACTCAAGTTACAGCTTGCACAGACGGACGGACGGACAGACAGACATTCGGATTTGAACTCCACTCTTCACCCTGATTACTTTGGTATATATAACCCTATATCTAACTCGTTTAGTTTTTGGTGTTACAAACAACCGTTATGTGAACAAAACTATAATACTCTCTTTAGCAACTTTTGTTGCGAGAGTATAACAATTCAACATTTCTTTTAATAGTTAAATGGCTTTAATGAGTAAAAGAGCACGAAAATTTTTGTTTAATGAATGAATGAAAAATGTCTCAAAATAATTTATTATGTGACGAAGTTATACCATTAAGCAGGGTAAAATTCATACTTGCGAGCTTTAGTAACGTCGATGTGACGTATGTCTGAAATATTAATTCGATTTATGACGGTATGAATTAATGTATTAAACGTTGTAAGCTCTAAATAAATACAGTTACTTTGGTAACTCGAATCACCGTAATCCACAAAAAAACATTCGAGTTAGAGAGACTTTCGAGTTAAGAAACGTAATTTGTATGCTATTTTATTTCTATTGCCAATTCAAAAGTTCGAGTTATGGAGAATTTCGAGTTATAGACATTCAAGTTATGGAAGTTCAACTGTATTACATTTAAGCAATGTTACGCCAATTTTTTTAGTATAGCTTAGTATTTTTTAGTATGTACATCATTAAAATGGGTGAAATCTGATTATAACCACGCACGCCCATACATGTGTGTCGTGTATTGAAAATTACTAAAATTGCGTTAACATTTTATAGAAAATAAGGTGCAGGACTGCACTTAAATTGTTATTAAAAATGTATAATGGTTGAGGAGCCGCCCACTTATGGATAAAAATTTTAACCAAATTTTTTTTTTAATTTTTACTAAAGTTATCACTTACATGGCTAGACGGATGGACGTATAAATAACAATATATGTCGTCATCCTGATTAAGTTGATATTTATAACTCCATGTCTAACTCGCACCTTAAGGTGCGCAAAATTATTATTCTCTGTACAAAATGTTGCAAGTGTTTTAAAATTAGTATATCAGAAAAGAATGTGCATTAAAAGATGTTAACACTACAAATTATATTCGAATTTAATATTTTCCCCTTTATTAAAATTAGTATATCAGAAAAGAATGTGCATTAAAACATGTTAGCACTACAAATAATATTAGAATTTAATATTTTTCCCCTTTCACAATAGGCCGTTACTTCACAAAATATACCAGAGATCTTTGCACAAAAGCTGGAATAAAAGGATGGGTTAAAAATTCCAAGCAAGGATCCATAATAGGAAAAATGCAGGGACCAAAAGAGGAAGTTGATAAGATGTAAGTATTGCCATTAACATAATGTGAATACTCTAATTTATTTTGGTTTTTTAGGATACATTGGCTCTCTAAAGAAGGATCTCCCGGTTGTCAAATTGAGAAATGTGTTTTGCAAAATACAACAACACTCAATCGATTGGATTACAAAGATTTTGCAATTAGATTTTAATATATATTTATATCTTTGTTCCATCGGTTAATAATAGTTATTAATTACTTTTTCTCCAATTATTGATATGTAAAAAATAAAAATCAAAAACATTTTTTGCCAATTTGTGAATCACTATATTTTCACTCGAATTGCATAGGCATAATTTTCAGCTTATTTGTAACAACTTCACATTTGTAACATCCCATGTATCTAACATCCTTGGAAACGACCATTTGCCTTCATCCGTTCAAACGACTTTTGCGCATCGTAATTTCTAAAAAGAAGGAACATCCACGAAATATATCTAACATCAAATTAAAAAGGAATATTTACTTGTAAAATTCAGCGTAAGCATCCTTTTTTGGTTTGTTGACCAAGAAATGCCAGCCTACTGTTACTAGTGCTGTTAAAGCAATTGAAATAGTCAAGTTCTTTTTAATTGTAGCATTATGTAGGCCACGTAGAACTGGCTTAGTTGCACTTACAATAGCAGGAGCATTGGCCATGGTAATTTCTAAAGGAAAAATATTACATAACGTCAATTTAACATATACCACTTTAATGCATTAATTAATATATTATATCTTATAATATTAATTATGAATTTAAAATAATAAATATATTCACACCCAGAAAGGGAAACTGTTACTTTTAATAAAAATACTTGACCTTTTAAAATATTAGAACCTTTTGAAGTAGCTAAAATGTTATATCAATAATTTCGAACTAGTGATGGTCCAACCACTTTACTTACAATAAAATATCGATTATTCAAGTGAAATAATGATTATCCGGACGGACTATGATGTCTTGACATTTTTCCGTTCAGATTGTCAATGAAGAGTGCATAAAGTGCTGAACACATAGAAGACGACAAGCGACGAGCGACATCTGTCAAATATTAAAATACACGCGTTCTTATGGGCACAGATTTTTTGACAACAGCACGACTACGCGACAACAGGCTTGTAGTTGTCGTTGTCGCCAAATTAGAAATGTTTCTAATTTTGCCGACGACAATGGCCGCTGTAGAGCTGCCACTAACATGTGAAATGTAAAATTATTCAAAGTTCTAACAAGTATGACGTTATTTTGCCAGCAGAAACGTAAAATAGCTTTGATATATCATTTATAATAAGAATCGATTATTTAAAATAAATAAATCGACCATGTTTACATTTTTTGCGTAAATAATTTCACTTTAAACTAAATATGTAAATTTTATTGAAGTGAAAGATGTTAGTACGGCAACAATGACATTGCTGTTTGATATGTCGCTGCCGTCTTCAAAATGTTTAAGACGCTGGCTTCAAAGCGACATTTGTGATCAGCCGTCGCTACGTCGTGTCGTGTCGTCGTCTTTGTGTTCAGCACTTAACACTTAACCCATGGGTTGGCAATAGTTACCTCATCGTTTTGCTGACAACCCAGCAAGTCATGTGTACTGAAACTCCAACACATTCAAAGAAATTTTAATAACACCACTACATACACACAACAAAGGGTAAAATGTGCACAAACATTTAACTCAACTCTTCTCTCATACAGCACACTGAATGATAGAAAGAAACAACCAAAGTTCTCGTGTTTGAACAAGTTTTGTTTTGAGCTATATCATGGCTGCTTGTGAAGTATTATTTTGCGTGTTTTATTTAATTCAGTGATCTGCAGCCTAATTAAAGTTTAAATTTTTGAAGCACGCATATTTAAATAAGTAAAACGTAAAATAAAGGTTTTCTAAAGCCAAAATATGGAATTGAAGAGGGTGATACAGAAATAGTTCATTGCACTGTCAATTCGAAGCACGCAATAGAAGCTACACCAACAATGGTCAACATCAATGGCGAAACCATTGAATACGTAAATAATTGTTGAATATAATAATATTATCTTGCTTTAAATTCTAATTAATTTTCCACACAGATATTTCAAACCTCATATGGAGCGTTAAAGGTACGCAAACTTATTGGTGTCACTTATTGTAGCAGCGTAGAACTTTCGAAGCGATGGAATATGTGCTGCAAGCAAATCCAAAACTATGGACGCAAACGCTGCTACATGGAACACAAATCATTCACACAACAGATATTACGTTTAATGTAACTTTTTTGCGTGCAATTAAACCTTTTGCTCAACACAAGCACGAGAATTGGAACGACATGGTTTAGGTGCTTTTGAAACCATTATCACGAAGTGTGTCAACTGGGTTTGTCAATGAGCTAGAGGGCAAAGCAGTTTCACTATCTTTGAGCTTACCGGCACTTGGCCGTGCCATTAGCAGCTAAAACACAGAAATTAAAGGGTAAATTTAAGTGAATGTTTGTGCTCATAGAAATTTAAAAACTTTTTGTATTTTTAATTAGGAGGACTTTTTTGATTAATTTTCACCTTGTATTGAGGAATCATAACGTTGTTGTATCGCTTTACAAGGACATAAATTCACCGAAATTAGTTCAATGGAAATACTACAGCAAGAGCATGGATGTTAAGACTTTAACGGTGCCGTGTTAGATTTAGAATTCCTGAAACATAAGGTAATTATTACCAACTTTTATTACAAACTTTATAAAAATTCAAATTTTACTTTATATTTTATAGAAACCCTCCTCCCAGATGAATCTAGTACTAGTGAAATTAATGAAAGAACAGATCTAATAATTGTTCAAATATTCATTTTCACCTACTTTATACATATATATATAGTGTAGTACGATAATATATTTATAAAGTAAATATAATAATAAACAACTAAATGGCATGATATTTTAAATAAATATGTAATATAATTAATGATTTTGTTATTAAATTCTCATTTGGGATTTTCGTAGAACTAACCGAAAACAGAGGGTATAGTTTCTGGGCTTTTGTGGGTCGCAGTACTGAAAGTACACGTGGAGTTTCGGTTCGCAGTATTGGGTCTTTCATCCGTGATTGTACCAATACCATTCCCCAAATTGTGCAAGAGGTATATATACATTGCTAAATGATGAATGTAATGTGCAAGAAAGGGATGAACGATCACACGTACACAATAGTTTTGGGTACTTTTGTCAATTCGCCCTTAAGAATGGCATAGAAACTTTCATTGAAACTGCGGGTACCGCTCCCTGGCATTTCACCGGAGAATTCGCCGGTACCTGTCTTGCAGGGAACTCTCAAGTGCTGAACACAAAGACGACGACACGACGTAGCGACGGCTGATTACAAATCTCGCTTCGAAGCCGGTGTCTTGAACATTTTGCAGACGGCAGCCACATATCAAACAGCAATTTAATTGTTGCCGTACTAAAACCTTTCATTTCAATAAAATTTACATATTTAGTTTAAAGTGAAATTATTTCTGCAAAAAATGTAAAAATAGGCCGATTTTTTTTTAAATAATCGATTTTCATTATAAATCATATATAAAAGATATTTTAATCTTGTACTGGCAATTTACATATCAAATATTAGTTGCAGCTCTACAGCAGCCATTGTCATCGGAAAAATTAGAAACATTTCTAATTTGACGACAGCGAAGACTTCAACCCAATTGTCGTGCCCATAAGAACGCGTGTATTTTAATATTTGACAGAGGTCGCTCGTCGCTTGTCGTCTTCTATGTGTTCAGCACTTCATTCCCGCAAAATTTGCATAATTTAATTCTTTTTTTGAGTAAAGTGAGTGAGCAAGTGAGTTTAATACTACGTTCGGACCGACATTGAAAACGTGTTTTCATTGAAAAAATGGGTTTTCGTTCGAAAACTTGTGTTTTCATCCATGCAAAATCTGTCAAACGAAATCACAGTTTTCGCTGAAAACTGATTGGAAACTTACATTCCATTCATTATAATCGATGTCTGCTCTAGTTTAGTCGATATTATTGGAAGACATATTTTTCTAAATTGTCATTTGATATTGTAAACAAATTCCACTACTTTGTCAAAATAATGGAGAAACAGAAATAAAAATAAGAAAGAAAGGGATAAGTTCGCGTGTGAACATTTTATACTCTCGCAATATATTTGTTTAATGTGATTAAGCGCGTTTTCTTTTCTTTTCTCGAATGGTGACTTTTTATATTTCAACATTATACACATGCTGCATTACCTTTTTGAATGTGCTCCATTTTTTACATGATTAAAGAACAAAAACGGTGTGCAATGCTGCATATGTCTTTCTGCTATAATTTTATTTATTTTATTTTTATTTATTTATTATAATTTTATGATGTATTTACATTTATAAATTAGTATTGTATAATATTTTAAATTTTTAATAATCATTATAGATTAATTTTTAAATATTAGCATTTCAGTACAAAGTGAACTTTTTACAAACGTTTTTGCAGCTATTTATACATTTATATTTATACATTGACAAAATTTACATATTTTAAAAATAAAGTTAGTATTAATTATTACATTTTTATTTTTTGTAGTTGTTGTTATACAATTCAAATAAAATTCCATTACTATTACGAATGTTATTAGTATTCGAACACTCATTTGTATAATTTAATAATATTTTACATCTAAATTATGAATTAGCAAATGAATAAATTAATACTAAACGCGAACGATTTCCTTATAACTATCCTGTAAGGATCCAACGAAATTAATGGACCAATATTGTTTGATGTCAATTCCACACAATCCTATCCCATATGTACATCATAAAAAGGTTCACCTCGTCGGAAAGAGGTTGCGCAACTGCTAATCTAAAACTAAACTCTGCAAGTCCCTCATCATTCCCGTCCTACTTTATGGTGCAGAAGCGTGGACGGTGTCAACATCCGATGAGACGGCACTAGGAGCTTTCGAGAGAAAGGTTTTGCGGAAAATTTATGGTTCTTTAAACATTGGCAACGGCGAATACCGCAGACGATGGAACGATGAGCTGTATGTGTTATTCGACGACATAGACATAGTCCAGCGAATAAAAAAACAGCGGCTACGCTGGCTAGGTCATGTTGTTCGAATGGACGAAAGTGCCCAAGCTCTGAAAGTTTTCGATGCAGTACCCGCTGGTGGAAGACGAGGAAGAGGGAGACCTCCACTCCGATGGAAGGACCAGGTGGAGAAGGACCTGTCTGTCAATATCTGAAATGGATAATGAAAATATAGGTTAGGTTAGGTTAGGTTTGTAGGCAGATCTCTGCAAAGACAGAAGATCTCACTTAGACAGCCTGGTGCTGTCCATTGTGGTACCAATAAAACTCCCTGTGGATCATAGACCTTTAAGATTCAGCAAACCGCTTGGAATCCGTTACAAATTTCTTAAGACTGGTAGTATCGATTCTAGCCAATTCGCTAGGATCGCCGAAAAAGGGCTTTCCGAGATATTTCAACCTCAGTCTGGCAAAAGCTGGACAGTGCAGTAGGAAATGCTTGGATGATTCCATCTCGCCTTCCTCCATACAGCTTTGGCAACTTGCATCTGCCGCGATCCCAAGTCTAACCGCATGGGCACCCATTGGACAATGTCCAGTAAGTACACCCATAATGGCGCTGAGATGAACCTTGCCCAGAGAAAGCAGTTGAAAGGACCGCTTACGGTCCACAGAGAGCCAGAAGGACCCCGCCACTGCACAAGTACTGGTTGTTGACCAGCGTTTGACGAGCTCATGCGTAGTCTGCATGTCCAGCGCTCTTGCGCAGGTGGACCAAGGACTACCAATACGCTCCCATTCCGACGTCAAAGTAGCTAGGGTACCCTCCCTTGCAAGCTTGTCCGCTATACAGTTACCAGCGATCCCGCGGTGACCGGGTACCCACACTAGTCGAATTGCAAAATAGCTAGAAGCTATTGATAAGGATCTAAGACACTCCTTAACTAGCACAGAGCGTACTGAGTGAATACATACCTCTCTAAAAGAGGTCACCATACGAAGCAGTGCGTCCACTGCTACTTTGATCGCTGCGACCTCTGCTTGGAAGACACTACAGTGGTCAGGTAGCCTAAAGCTGGTATTGATAGAGAGCTTTCTGCAGAAAACTCCCCCTCCCACCTTTCCCCTTAGCTTCGATCCATCCGTGAAAAAGCTGACTGCACTTCTCCTCCATTGACTTCTACCTTCCCACATATCCCTCGTAGGTACATGTGCAGAGAAGAAACCTCTTGGGGACGGTTCCGCGGTGCAGTGGTCCAAGTAGTCAGGGATGCAATCGAACCGACGGAGAATTTCAGTATGCCCCTGCTTGGGACCGATCAAGTACCCAGCGTCTCTGAGTCTAACAGCGACCTTTGCCGCAGTACACCTACCGGCGATATCAACAGGTGCGATGTTTAAAATGGCATTTAGAGCCATTGTAGGTGTAGTTCTTAGCGCTCCGCTGATTCCAATGAGAGCCGCTCTTTGGACACGCTCCAGCTGCTTAGCTAGTGTGACTTTCTCGAGTGCCCTCCACCAGACGACAACGCCATAGAACATTATAGGTTTAATAATGGTCTCATACAACCATAAAACCACTTTCGGTGAGAGACCCCACCTTTTACCAATAGCCCCTCTACAGCAGTAAAGAGCTACCGTAGCCTTTCTTACCCTCTCCTCAATGTTTGGCTTCCATGAGAGCTTCCTATCAAGAATAAGCCCCAGGTATTTCACCTTGTCCGCAGGTTGCAGACTGGAGCCTCCTAATGAGGGGAGAGTGGCGTTCGGAATTTTATATCTTCTTGTGAATAAGACGAGTTCCGTTTTACTCGGGTTAATGGCTAATCCACTTCTATGCGCCCAGCGGGTAACCACTTCTAGGTAACCTTGGGTCATTTCATATACGGTGCTTAGGAATTTTCCTTTGACCAAAAGGGCTACATCATCAGCATAGGCCGTCACTCGACAGCCTTGATTTCCAAGTTCCCACAGAAGGTCGTTCACCACCAGGATCCAGAGCAAAGGGGAGAGAACGCCACCTTGCGGGGTACCCCTATTTACAGTCCGGAGCGCATAAACGCTTCCCCACTCCGCAAAGACAGTTCTGTCGCTGAGCAGACTGTAAATGAGGTGCTTAAGGTTCGCTTCTACCCCAAAATCGTCTAATGCGGCAATGACCGCTTCCGGTCTTACATTGTTAAAGGCCCCCTCGATATCGAGGAAGGTACCTACCGCGTAATCATTATTTAAGAGGGCTTCCTCTATCCACGACACTACCGAGTGTAAGGCGGTGTCCACCGACCTGCCCTTACAGTAGGCGTGTTGAGCTTTAATGAGCTTATTTCTAGGGATTTTGTCCCTTATGTACAGATCCATGAGCCTCTCCAGCGTCTTCAAGAGGAACGAGGAGAGGCTAATAGGCCTGAAATCTTTTGCAGTAACATGAGAGCTTTTACCTGCTTTTGGGATGAAAGACACCTTAACCTGCCTCCAAGCCTCCGGAATATGACCCAGTCTGACGCAGTTCGCGTAGATCGGTGCCAGCCAGCAGCATGATACCTTGGCCGCTCGCTGTAGCTGCGCAGGTATGATGCCATCTAGTCCGGGGGACTTGTAAGGTTTGAAAGAATTCAACGACCAAGTTAGGTGGCGGTCATCCAGAAGGTTTTCGAAGGCGCTTTCGCCCCCTTGAAGCTCTCCGAGGGATACTCTTTCCGCTGATTGTTTTTTTGGGAAATGAGCATCCAAAAGTAGCTTTAGTGACTCCTCACTGCTCGAGATCCACTCACCAGCACCATTTCTCAAGTAACCCACGGATGTTGGGCTCTTGGACAGAATACGCCTAAATCTCGAGGACTCCTGGCAGCCTTCCACACTTTCGCAGTAGGCTCTCCAAGAAGACCGTTTGGCCTTCTTCATTTCCGACTTAAAAATGGCAAGTCCCACCTTATACAAAGCCCAATCGTCACCTAGACCACTTCTACGGGCTTTATTGAAAAATCTTCGACTTGAAGATCTGAGCTCCGAAAGTTCCGGCGTCCACCAAAGAGGTTTCCCTTTGCCTTTCTGAGATCTCAGAGGACAGGAACTTTCAAGGGCCATCCTGCACCCAGAGCTGAAAACTTCGACACACTCATCAATAGCATTGGCCGAGAGAACTGAGTCTCGTGGGGGCGCTGCCGGAAGAGCTGAACGAAGCTTCCTACAATAAAGAACCCAATTAGTATTCTTAAGGTTCCTAAAAGGTTTGCGTACTGGACAGGCTCTGTCCAGGTTGAAACTGATATACCTATGGTCCGAAAAGGAGTGATCATTGAGAACTTTCCATTCCGAGATCAAGGGTACGACGTCTCTAGTTACTATGGTAAGGTCGAGGACTTCCTCCCTACCCGCAGTCACGAACGTAGGGGAGTTCCCCCTATTGCATACAAATAAATCAACACTACTTATGAAATCAAAGAGCGACACACCTCTAACGTTTATGTCCGAGCTTCCCCAGACAGTATGTCTTGCGTTGGCATCCGAGCCAATGATGGCGTTGACTTTCCTACGCCTGGCCTCCCAGAGAGCCTTTCGCAGTATAACGGGAGGTGGTTCCACCTCGTCGTCGTGCGGCATATAGGCCGAGATTAGCCAGAGTTCTCCGGCATCACCCTCCAATCTGGTGGTCACAACGTCTCCGCTACTGTAATTGGGTAAGAGGAAAACGTTAAGTTCATTACGGACAAGCATGCAAGCTCTGATTTTACCTGCGCCGCTGGCTGTCATTAGCTTGTGGCTCTTCGTCCTTAAACCCGATACACCGTTGCTGCTTAGCCACGGCTCCTGGATCAGGACGACGTCGGCCTCGTCCAATCCTAGACGAAGCAGTAAGTTGGCGGATGCCGCCTTTGCGTGTTGGAGATTAATTTGCAGGATCTTCATCCTCCAAACTCTTCTCCAACAGTGCGAGTTCCGCACTCTCCGTACATTCGGCTCGATCCTCCTCGAACAATTTGCCGAGATTGAAGACGGATCCGTCTCCAATACTCGCCGTGTCCGAGTGGGATGAGTCAACATCCATACCCGTTTGGGCATCAATTCCCTCCACTCCCGTTCCTGGAGGTAGTGGGACATCGGCTTTGGCATCGGTGGGGAGGACCCGAAGGACCACCTTCTCGAAACCATAGCTAATGACCCCCTTTACATCGCTGAGAGGACCCAAGGACTCCTTATTCAGAAGTATCAGCGCTTGCCGATATGGCTCCTGAGTTTTCTCTAACCGAATGACCTTCCAATCTTGAACGGGAAGAGAAGGATTGCAGTACCGCAAGATTTCTTCCATCTCTCCCGGAGTGGAGGGTTCGGCGGGGAGCCACACCCGAGCACGAGGGCGTAGTGGAAGTTCTTCCTTAGCCACCGCTTCGAGCTTAGCCCCCTTCCAGACCTCTCCCACCAGGGACACCGCTTCCTTGTACAAGGATGCTGATCTTTCATCAGCGCACCTGACAAGCTTGTGGATGCCGTAGTGCCATCCTGCGCTCTCGCAGCTTGGAGGGGGACCAGGGTTTCCTCTGATCACCCTCATGAAAACCGCGGAAATGGCCGCCGCGACCCGCTTCCATTCCTCATGGGAGATGGCTCCATCTTCCCTGCTCCGGTCGCACACCCCAAGCTCAATTGACCCCGCAAGTTTGGCGATTTCGCTAAACTTCGGTGCCTCTCCAGTCCGAGGTTTCTTGCCAAGAAAGGATTCCCCCTCGAACGACCTTTGTCGCTTAGCCTGCGATTGAGTTCCACCCAATCCCACCGGTTTACCATCGCCACCGTCGCTAAGCACCTTCCTAGCCCACTCGAGTGTGCTAGCATGCTGCCCAGGTTTCTGCTCAGCATGCTCGCCACCGTAGCGTTCCAAGATCTTGGCTGCCATGCGGCGGTCCGACTTCAACTTTTTGGACGCCGACACCTGTTTCCTAGTGTTTGCTCCGGGCCCCGGAACTCCTGTGAGCTTAGCAGAGGCTCCTTTACTAGTGCTGGCGACTTCGCCTCGCACACCCGCCACACTAACCGCTGTTTTCGGCAGGTTTCCGCCGACAGCGCCTAACATCTTGCCCTTTACGGGGGGTAAACTCTCCTGCGGAGATTTTGTATTTTCACCGCCTTTCGCGGTAGACGATTTCGTCGCCGCCGGCAGTGAACCTTCCGGGACACTGTCCGTTTTTAAAGTCGATTTCGACTTTCCATCTCCCACTTCCGTTTTTTTGTAGTTGTTGCTATTCATGATTTAATAGGGTCCCCACTCAGAGCCGCTATCCATCTCCCGGAAGGTAGTCGCCTTTAAAGTGGTCCCAAGGTTATCTCAGTTAAGAGGCCAAGGCGAGGGTTGACGCACGCCCTTATGGGGCAATGCGTTCAGAGCCGACCAGCGTAAAGAGGGAGTCTTCTCAACCTGCACCTACCACATCAACTTAATGATGACGGGAGTGGAACGTACTCCGAGGCCTGCCAGGGTTTTAACGGGACGGAAGCAGCCTTGGCACCAGCCATTTCTGTAGAGTGTCACCCCTACATACTCAGGTGGCAGAATACCAAGCCCACCAGCCCAGGTAATAACCAAATCCAAACAAATTTCAAAAATCTTAGTCCGTGTCGGTCCAGGGTCGTAGTCCGTGAGGAGCTTTCAAAAGGCCGTGGAGGCCGCAGGTCATTCAGCGTTACCCAGGATGCACCACTAGGAGGCGACCCGCTCTACACCCCTCATATTATTATGAAAATATAAGTAATGCTAAAAAACAAACGTATGTAGATATATATATATATATATATATATTTTTTTTTTTTATAGTAGGAGGAAGCATCGAAAGCCGAAGTGCGGAACTTTAATCCGCTAAACCTAACCTACTCCCAACACTGGACTCTCCCACGGAACCACCGGTTTAAGTATTACTTCGTGGGAGTGCCTAGACATTTTAAGTCTCCTCTAAGAAACGGACGGACTGACGCCTACCCTGTTGTAAATGTCTCAGTTCTGTCATAATTAAAGCTGCTGCTTCGCTAACAGCGTGCCATTTATCGGAGGACGGACACATAAGTGCAGTCAAATTTTCCACCCGTAAACTACCTCCTAAGGTAATTCTCAGCTTATCCCGTATACTTAAAAAACGAGGGCAATGAAAAAATACATGTTCACAGTCTTCTAACGACTCTGTGCACATCGGACAATACGGACTAGTGTCATGACGGAATTTGTACAGGTAGCTTCTGAAGCACCCGTGACCACTTAATATTTGCGTCAGGTGGAAATCAAGGTCCCCATGCAATCTATTTATCCACGAATGGATGTCGGGTATTAGTCTGTGGGTCCACCGTCCTTTGGTTGAGGTTTCCCACCGTTGCTGCCACATTGTGATGCTCCTGTTTCTCTCTTCTAGCTTTCTTGTATATGAGTGGCGCGCTGGAAATTCTTGCATTCGCGCGAATTCTTTTCCCTGGATGTCTATGGGCGCCATACTAGCTAGTACTTCAGCTGCTTCGCTGGATATTGTTCGGAAAGCACTTGTTACTCTTATTGCTGAGAGTCTGTGCACTGCGTTTATCGACTTGGCATACGCTTTTATGTCTAGCGCCTGGATCCATATTGGAGCCGCATACAGGATTACAGAGCTCATTGCTTTTGCAATTATACATCTTCGGCTGGAACGCAAACAACCTTTATTTGCCATCATTCTGGATAAGGCGTTATGCACCTTATTTGCTTTTCTTGAAGTGTACGCTAAATGCTCATTGAATTTGAGTTTTGAGTCCAATATCACCCCTAGGTACGTCAGCTGTGGCTGTGAAGTAATCTCACAGTCCCCTATAGTGATGGTTACTCTCTCTTCAATTTTTCTAGTGCTTATGAGCAATACCTCCGTTTTGTGCTCTGCCAATTTCAAACTCATAGAAGAGAACCATTGACGCAGACCATTTACGCATTCATTGCATTTGCTGCGGAGGTCATCTATGTGCTTAGCCACTGCTACCACTATAAGGTCGTCAGCATATGCGATTAATTTCACTGATTTCGGTTGTTGTATTTTTAGCACTCCATCATACATCAGGTTCCATAGAAGGGGACCTAAAACTGCTCCTTGCGGTACTCCACTCGAAATAGAGTAGCTCTTTGTGCCTTCGTCCGTGTCGAATATCAGCCTTCTGTTTTTAAAATAACTAATTATTATTTTTATGAGGTATTGAGGGGCGCGTATATCATATAGGGATTTTATTATGTTTGCCCATTTCGCTGAGTTGAATGCGTTCTTCACATCCAGGGTAATCAGCGCGCAGTATTTTTTTGTACCACCTTTCCATCGTTTGCCACTTACCGCACACTTTGCGGTGACGACAACTTCTTTTAATGCGTCGATGGTTGACCTCTGCTTTATAAAACCGTATTGACTCTTTGATAGTCCGCCAAAATCTTGGATAGCAATTTCCAAGCGGTTTCTTATGATACTTTCGTACACTTTTCCCATTGTATCAAGCATGCACAGTGGTCGATATGATGAAGGTTCTTCTGGAGGTTTCTTCGGTTTTGGAAGTAGAACCAGGCGCTGGACTTTCCAGGGATCGGGGAACACCCCTTCTTGTAAGCATGCGTTATACATTTTGACAAACAGGGCAGGTCTTGAAATAATAGCTTCCTTTAGAACTCTGTTAGGTATGCCGTCTATCCCAGGTGCTTTGTTGCTCTTGATTTTTTTCACTATGGCCAATAGTTCTTCTTCCGTAACTAAGGGCGGTGATTCTGCCGCTTCGGTTTGTCGCTCAAGATATGAGATCCGATCATGCGTTGGAAATAATGTTTCCACGACTTTTATCGTAAACGCTGCGCTTTTAGGTTGCTGCGTCTTATTTTTAAACTTTGACATACATATTTTATAAGCACTTCCCCATGGGTCTATGTTTGCCTCTTCGCAGAGCTTTTCAAAACTGAGTTTTTTGCTGCGGGTAATGGCTGATTTAAGTAGCTTCTTATTGGTTTTAAATGCTTCTCTGAGGCTGTATTCGATTTATCTATCCCGGTTGCGCTGTAGGCGCCGTCTAGCAGAATGACAGAGCTTCCTCAGCGTGGCAATTTCATCATTCCACCAATATACTGGGCGTTGCTTGTTATGGTATATCGTTCTTCTCATTGTTGCGTCACATGCTGTGACCAGTTCCTTACGCAGTGCGGATACTAAGTGGGTGGCCTCATCGCCTGTTGCCTTTGCTGTACTCCAGACTATATTAAAGACTTCAGGGTCGAACTCTTTTTGCCTCCAGCTTCGCTTTTGAGAAGTGTTTCTCCTCGGGGGCACCGTGTCTCGAGAGAACAATACTTCCGCAATGATTGCCATGTGATCACTATTTGTGTACATGTCTGAGACCTCCCACTTAATGTGCCTGGTAAGTGCGTCATTTGCAAACATTAGGTCTATTATCGAGCCTTTATTTCCCTTTTGGTAGGTGTTTTTTGTGCCACTATTTATCAACGCAAGGTTGGTTTGGCTAAGAAATTCTAGAATTATACGCCCGCGGTGGTTTGTACATTTACTACCCCAAGCAGTAGACCATGCATTAAAGTCCCCAGCTATAATTATCGGCGATTTCCCTCTAGTTTCTAAGAACAGGTCCAGGAAAAAGTCTTCGAACTCTTTAATTGACGCGCTAGGGCGAGCATAGCAACTTACAAAATATATACCCTGAATATTCGCCCAGGTGAAACCATTATGATCTTCTCTGGAGCAAGCCGCGAACGGTTGTCCTTTGCAGGACCATATTGCTGCTTTGCCACTTATGTCTGCGATCCATGTGCTTTCCGAACGCTGAGTGTATTGCTCACTCAGTAGAGCGACATCGATGTTTTTTTCTATTATTATTTGACTCAGCAAATCTTGTGCTGCAGCGCAGTGATTTAAATTTAGTTGCAGTATCTTCATTTTTGTAGAGTCGTCACCATCTCTTGGTACTTGGGACAAGTCGTGCTCAGGGCCGAATGTTCTCCTTTGCAGAGCATGCAACTCGCAGCGTTGGTGCATACCTTTGCAACGTGTCCTGCAATCCCGCAATGTGTGCAGAGAGAGGACCTATCAATCGGGTTGTTGCAGCTGCGTGCTATGTGCCCGAGTTGGAAACACCTAAAACAGCGAAGGATAGGTGAATATTCGCGGAGACGGCAAATCGACCAACCGATCTTTATTTTCCCTAGCTGAAGGGCTGTCTTGGCATCCTGAGCACGGAGGCATATGAGAGCAACCTGTGTGCCACTTCGGGTTTTTCGCATGTTTTTAATATTGGATTTGTCAATATTTTTCAATCCGCATTCCTTTTGTAATGCGTTGCAAATTTCTTCTGGGGTAGTTACCTCGTCCAGGTCTTTGCACATAATGGTAATATTGTGTGTTTTTGGCTGAATTGCAGCCATTTCACCAACTACTCCCTCTAGGACACTCTGGAACGTTTCAGCTCCCTTTTCTCCTCGATTCTTGAGCTCTATTAGTAGATCGCCTTTAAGTGTTTTCCTTATGTTGGTTACATTCGCACCCAGTTCTTCAAGAGCACTATCTCGTTTTATTTTGCGTAGAATTTCAGCATATGACGTACCTTCCTTTTTTGTTATTATGATGGCGTCTGGTTTGGACCGTATTTTCTTCTCAATTGGTCTCCTCTTCTTCACTACGTCTACCCATTTCTCACCTGCGGGCTTTTCTCCTAATATGTCTTTCTGGTATTTGTTTGTTACCTCACTATATAACGGCTGCGCGTTTTCGTTCGCGCTTTTTGGCTTTTTGGTTGGTGGTAAGTTGCCCGGTATATCTCTACGCCTTTTTGGGGCATTCACCTCTTTGAAGATAGGGGATACTTGCGACGCTTTGCCTACCATCACCTTTTTCGATTGGTTTTCAGTGTTTTCTGCTTTGTCATACAGGCATGTTATACTGCTCACCAGATCGCGCATATTTTGATTTATATGTCTCTGTCCAAACATCATGCTTTCCAATTCTTTAATTTTCCTACCAAGTTTGTTAAAGATATTTCTCGATTCAATGTTTCGAATCACAAGTGCATCTGCATTTACACTTTTATTTGCTTGATCGATCGTTTCACAAATTTTCGTTGATCCAGCAACGGTGGAAACCTCAATTTCGCCAATAGGTGGGGTTCTCATGATTTTAGAATTCCTCCGGAAAGGATTCTCTGGTGTACGCCCGCAACTGTTTTCAGCGGCCATACTTTGGCATGAAAATCGTTGGGAACACCTGTCAGTGGGTATGTTCAGTCCCTGTCGCTAAAACACCTACGTTTTATATGGTTGGCAACGCCAAAACCAAAAGGGAATAGAAAAAAAAAGAAAGAAACACAAAGGGAAAAGAAAAGAAAATAGGGGAACAGCTGATCAATAAAAATAAACGGCAGATCAAATTGAGTGCACGCGTTATTTTAATGGCTGTTTTAGGGGAAAAATAAAAAATTTGCCGCGATAAATATGTGCAGGTTAGTGCAAGAAATTAATATATTTTTAGTGTGTACTTATCTATTTGTAAAGATTTAGTGTCCACCTAGGTGTACCAGTTACTAGAACGCTGTGGTGCAAGAATATTGCAATGTTGTTGAGGAAAACTAGGAGTAACAAACAGAAATCCTAGGACCGCACAAAAACACGTCCACTTCACTTCACTTGAAATACAACAATATATATATACAGAGCTTAATGCTTGTAATAACTAAACAAAAAATAAACAACTTTTTAACATCAAAATAAAAATTATTCTAAATAAATATTTTGGACACAATGCAACAGATGCATTCTTGTACATACATACATATGTACATATGTATGTACATCTTAATACGCACTAACTCAAAATGCACATGTACGCATTTATATTTACCATGTTATTTTCCATTGTTTTCTGCGTTGTTGTTATACTATATTGCACCAATGCTAAATCCAAAAACCTGAAATTATTTAAAATTACTAATTTTTATTATGTATTAAAAATATATGAAACATACCTCCACCAATTCCACCGTCAAATCCTTGCTCTTCATTTGCTGTGCACACAAGTATAATTAGAATGAAATTATTTTAATTATGAAAACTTATAACAAAAACAACACAAATAAATGCATTTATAAATTCGAAAAATATCCCTTAACACTTGACAAAATAAAAGAAATATTTAAAACGCACTTACTAAACGCACTAAAAATTTTATTTTGAAATGAACAGCTTCCATGGCGGCGATTTTTGAACGGTTCATTGTATCTCTCTCTTACACATACAAAAGGGTTAATTAATTTTGCTACTCTAACTACCGAGATTGCCACTTAACTACAAAATGTTAGCAATGTGTATGTATTGGTAAAAGCTGAAATAATTTGCATGTGTATTGGTGTATGAGTTAAGCTGAAACTACATAGCTCACGTATGCGAATGCGAACGTTTGACAGTTGAGTTGAATACACATGTTCTTATGAGATGAGCTACATAGCTTTCGCATGTTTTCGCAACCAACGCTACGAATTTCGAACTCAAATTCGAAGACGCACAGAAGTTGAAAATTTTTACATACTTTTAAAATACTTTCTTAGCAACGCGTTGCGGGAGTATAAAAATGCTTAAATGTAATGAAACAAATAAATTTGTGAATTGTCAATGAAAACACATCGAAAACACAAAATGTCGGTCAGAACGACTTTGTTTTCACAATCCACAAATTGTGTTTTCAAGAGGTTTTCAATGTCGGTCCAAACGTAGTATAAAAGTATTTAAAATAAAAACTGTAAGAGTTTGAAATAGCATATGTATGTACGCCGCTTAAAAAAATAATCTTGGTCGATCCAACACTTTTCACTAAAGACACACCGGTGTGGATATTCCATGGTTATTTTTTTGAAGCGCAGCCAAAGACTGCCAATATGCCAACAATTTATGGTGCGTCAGAAGCACGCTTGATTTCGCACTTGCTGTGTTGGCGTTAATACCTAAATACCGATATTTTTGTTCTATGATCTACCAGAGTACATTCTTAATCTGCTGTTAATAATCTGTTTACATATAACAAGATTATCAAGATGTTTCATTCACAATAGATATGCAATATGCAACATTGACAGCTGTTTTTCAATTACATGTAAACAAAAAGATAAGTATTTTTTCTAAAATGGAAGTTCTAATAATAACTAATACTAGTTGTACGGTTAACAACCGCAATATTTGCTTTCTATCCAATTTTATTTTGCCAAAATGGAAATATTATTGCCAATCAGCTGTTATGGGAGTTTATAACTCGCTTTGCTGCCGTCTGTCAGCCACAAAATTGGAACTGATTAAAAGCGCAGTTAATCGGGAATAACTCTGCCGTCTGTCTAGCCTATAACACCACTACATACACACATATGCAACAAATGGTAAAATGTGCATAAACATTTAACTCAACTCTTCTCTCGTACAGCACCCCGAATGAGAGAAAGAAACAACAAAAGTTCTCGTGTGTTTGATTGAACAAGTTTTGTTTTGAGCTACATATATCATGACTGCTTGTAAAGTATTATTTTGCGAGTTTCATTTAAATCAGTTTTAAACCAGACTAATTAAAGTTTAAATTATTAAACCACGCATTTTAAATAAGTAAAACGTAAAATATAAGTTTTCTAAAGCCAAAAGATGGAATTGAAGAGGGTGATCAGTAATACATACTTCATCTCACTGTTAATTCGAAGCACGCAATAGAAGCTTCGCCAACAAAGATCAAAGATCTTTGGTCGACATCAAGAGCGAAACCATGGAATACGTAAATAATTGTTGAATATAAAAATATTGTCTTGCCTTTAATTCCAATTAATTTTCAATACAGATATTTCAAATCTCATACGGCGCGTTAAAGGTACGCAACCTAATTGGTGTCACTTATGGTAGCAGCGAAGAACTCTCGAAGGGATAGGAATATGTGCTGTAAGCAAATCCAGAACTATGGATGCAAACGCTCGCTGCTACATCGAACACAAATCATTTACACACAAGTATTTAGGTTTAATGTCACTTTTTTTCGTGAAATTAAACCTTTTGTTCAACCCAAGCATGTGTTGGAACGACATGGTTTAGGTGCTTTTTTAACCGTTTATTATCGCGACGTGTGTCAACTGGATTTTGCCAATGAGCTAGAGGGCAAATTATTTGCAGTATTTTTGGGCTTACCGGCACTTGGCCGTGTCATAAGCTAAAACACAGAAAATAAAGGGTAAATTTAAGTGAATGTTTGTGATCATAGAAATTTAAAAACTCTTTGTAAGTTTAATTAGGAGGACTTTTTTGATTCATTTTCACCTTGTATTGAGGAACCATAACGTTGTTGTATCGCTTTACAAGGACATAAATTCACCGAAATTAGTTCAATGGAAATACTACAGCAAGAGCATGGATGTTAAGACTAGAACGTTGCCAGTGCTAGATTTAGAATTCCTGAAACATAAGGTAATTATTACCAACTTTTATGTTGTAAAAATTCAAATTTTACTTTATATTTTATAGAAACTCTCCTACCAGAAATTGGATGAATCTAGTACTAGTGAAATTAATGAAAGAACAGATCTCAAACAACATCTAAATAAACCAAAAGAGTATTCACATAATGTGCGCAGCTTACACTTCCAGCCCGCACGGGGTATATGACATTTGCCACTCTTCCTCCAGCCTTTGTCCGATAGCAAAAATTGTTCAACTATTCAATTCTTTATACATATGTATATAGTGTAGTACGATAATATATGTATAAAGTAAATATAATAATAAACACCTAAATGACATGATATTTTTAATAAATATGTAGTATAATTAATGATTTTGTTAGTAAATTCTCATTTGGGGTTTTGGTAGGACTAACCGAAAATTGTGGGTCGCAGTACTGAAAGTGCACGTGGAGTTTTCGTTCGCAGTTTTGGGTCTTTCATTCGTGTTTGTACCAAGAACTGTACTGAAAGTGCACATATAGTTTTGGTTCACAGTTTTGGGTCTTTCATCCGTGAATGTACCAAGAACTGTACTGAAAGTGCACATGTAGTTTTGGTTCACAGTTTTGGGTCTTTCATCCGTGATTGTACCAAGATCATTCCCCGAATTGTGCAAGAGGTATATATAAATTGCTAAATGATGAATGTAATGTGCAAGAAAGGGATGAACGATCACACGTACTCAAGAGTTTCGGGTACTTTCGTCAATTCACTCTTAAGAATCGCATAGAAACTTTCATTGAAACTGCTAGTACCGCTCCCTGGCCTTTCACGGAATAATTCGGCGGTACCTGTCTTGCAGGGATTCTTGATGATAAGGGTTTGCGTTGGTCTTGCTTAAAATGTAGACAGACAGAAATTGAATTATTTAAAGTTTTTAAACAGGCGCGCAATAATTTTAAGGAAAACGGCCGCGGACTTGAAACCCTTACTGAAAAATTTATGCATTATGAATAATTACTGATTACCGTATGAGATGTATTTGGTATGTTAGCAATATTACGTATTTGTCTATATGTAGTCTTAAACCAAAGAAATAGTACGACAACTGTAAATTTCGGTGATGGTATGAACCTATATTTCTGTCGAAGGAGATGGAGACCTTGTTGTTATAGATGAACATTTGTATGCTATGCAATATCATAATATTTTACGGTGCCATTTAGATAACCTAGTTTATTAAATAACCAAAATTAAAGTGATGCGCGTTTTGTAAAAACTGTGAAAGCAACAACAAAGTTATCCAGTTGAATTCGTACAAGAGAGCGTTGGCGCTACCAGATTTTGTTTTATTTATGTAGCCCATTCACAATGGTAAAAATTGATCAAATGATAAATTATTGTCAAAAAGAACATAAAAAGAAATATTTTTTAACTTTTTTCACCAAAGAAAATGGTGCAACACCTCTTCGCATGATAAAATGGATATTTTAGCGCAGGGTTGCACGGAAAGTGCTGCTTGTTTGATTGAGTTATTGGATAATGTTTTCTATAGGCTTTACTATAACGCAATCAATGACAGTTATTATTTTGAGCAGAATCGGTAGGGTTTTCTTCAATCAATAAGTTTTTATTTCAAACTAAAAGCATTAAAAAATATTTGAATAGTAATTTTTTACAATAATTTGACATTTGATTTATTTTTACCATTGCGAATATTTAAATAGCTTAAAACAATATTATAACAATATATTTTGAAAGCATTTAATTTTAATTAGTTATGATTAAAAAATTATTGGAATTGTCCGTGAAATATTTGGTTAATTTAATGTTGGCATCTATATACGATCTTAGGTTTTTCAATATTCTCCCAATATTTTATCACACTCAGTGATTTAATTTTCTTGTTCGTTTTAGAATTTTTTATGCGGTTAAAAATAAATATTCTTTATGCTGATGTATGGAGTTTAATATAGTAACATATACCTGCAATCATTTTAAGTAAGAACTACAAATTTTCTAAATTTTGCAGTACGATGGCATCACTATATTTGTTCCAGAGTAGGGAAACCTGTACTGGAAAATTCATTCCAATACAATTTTCTTTTTCCAAAATCGTTTGGAAAGTGAATGCAAATGGCGGTTGTTATTGTGATCGAAAAGTTTAGTGGACGAATATTTTTGTAAATCGGTGTGCGAATGCAATAATTAACTAATCACTTATTGTTAAATCGTAAAAATAATGTAATAATTATGAGGATGTGAATATAGTGACGATATATGAGTATCGTATAAGCAATTTGTCGTTTTGCAAAGTGGTACTCGTTCATTCATTCGTTATTACATCGGTTCTGCGTGAATTTGTGTATAAATGTTGATACAATTATTGAGAATGTCAAATATCAGACAAAGCTCAGAGACAAACGGCACCCTAAGGTCTTGATATAAACTATTACCCTATTAAAATTACGGTTAATTAGAATTACTTTACTGAGTGAAAATATATTAAAGAAAATAACAAGAATTGTAAGCGATTGGTTGGTTGCACAAATTATTAAGCGAGAACGCTTCGTAGTGAAACTCCATGAAAGGCGGCGCCATTGATAAGTGGTGGTGTGGCAATTCCTTGATATCTGTTGGAAGACAAACCAACGTGGAGGATGTCGAAAAACATTTTAAAAGTGTAAATTGAACAATATTTCCGTGTATTTTTTTATTGGTGTAAAATAACATATTCTCATAATTACTTCGGCAAGATAATAAGTCTACACTTACATATACATATGTGCTATAAAACTTTTGGCTGATATATGTACATATATATATAAATGTGTAATGCAATACATTGGTCCTGTTTCCCTTTTTGGGATATTATTTTATTTTGATCAAAAGATGACAATGCTGGTTTATAGATGTATCGGTTAATTGGTGATGTAAAATAATGAAAAATAATATATTAAACTATTAAGTAAAAAACGCAAATGCCTAGAAAAAAGTGTGTGAAGTGCAAACATGCATCAAGAAAGGAGGAAACTTTATGTGATTTGTTGCAAAGTTTATTTCAAGTAATTTACAAATAATAATAAAAGTGGTGTACTAAGAAGTGAAGGGGATTCAGAATACCCATAAAAATACAAGTTGTACTTTTTACACTTAAAATAATAGATGTTATATTGCAATTATCACTCTTAATTTTTAAACCTCTGCCTAGTGTGATTGTCGTGTGATGATATGCAACTTAAACAGGTGAGAATATATTTTGGAGAACTTAATGCATTATATATCATCTTGGGTATAATAATGACAATAACAATTTACCATATGATTATAGTTGAAAATATAGATACCTAAAATGTTAATCTAATGGCAGCTCTACCTTACAATTGCTTTCGCCTATTTTGTGCGTTATCGAATCTCTTCTTTTCTTTAATATTCGTTACATACGGTAACTTGAGTATATATGATTTCTCGCTTCTTCTGTCTATTTTACGAACAAAATCTGTCAAAGAACCTCAACTAAAATGGCGGACATAGTAATAGTAGACGAAAACGCTTATTTTCCATTGCTTCAACTTTCCAATGAAATTAAACTATGGATGTTTAAAACGAAGACAGTGCTTTTAATATTTTTTTTTTTATTATAGAGATTTATATTTGTAATCTCATAATTTTATTTCGAATGTGATTCTTTAATATAACATTTCTCGAATACACTTTCTATTATCGTTGTGTGGAACAATTGGAATATTGGAAATTATGAAGTGGATACTAGAATAAGAAAGGAAAACCTCAAATGTCAAACTAGTATTTTCATCTCTTCTTATTTTAGTATTTCGCCATGCATTTATGAAAATATTATCCTACAACTTATATTTTATTTGATCAGTAAATTATAAAATGGGTGAGGCACGTAAAATTTTCTGTTTAGATTTATACGTAATCAAAATATAAATACATATGCTTATACGAAAATATAAACTCATCATTGTTTTCAAATGTATGTATGTTTTCGTGTACACCAATTGAAGAATAAATTAAATAATTTTGTATTTAAATTTTCCAAATTAAATTTTCTAAGGATGTAATGTATAAATTTGTTTAAAAAAATATATTATTCATATAAACATTTAAGCTCTATCTATTTAGCTAATAATGGTAAACGTATTACGTAAAATTATGAAAGCTTAAATTTTAATATAGGAGAAAGAATTCCATCTGGATTTTAATTTTTCCAGTTAGTAATCCACTTTTAGTATATTTGTCCTTATTTGACATGGGTGAGCTGTAAAAAAAATTAGGCTGTTACGTTTTTAAATATAACAATTAAACATAGACATATTTATCAATATTTAAAAAAAAAAATATTTAAAACCAGAAATATTTATTAAATATTAATAGCTTAGATTTTTTTGATTTTGTTTAAGGATCATTGACGCCACAGATTTTCATTTCATCCAATACATAAATAAACAACATACATTACATAATGTAGCTAGGTAAAAAGCGAATAAATTACCTAAATGAATTTGAAGCTAAATTGACGCGCCATTTCAAAAAGATACGTTTGATAAGTCATAGGAACAGTGTAGTTACCAAATTATCTTACACATTTCTATTCTCAATGATTGTAAATAAATTCTTAAATATGACGGAAATTTTTATAGCAACATTTTTTACTTTTTTTTTACTTTCGTTGCATTAAGAAATTTCGAAGTGGTATTTTAAAACAACAGATCAGTTACATAGATACATAATAACAGCTAGACTTTGTTTTGATTTGGTATTTATAATACAAATTAGTGTAATATCATTAGAGTTGCAAAGTAATTTCTGAAAAGAAAAATTAGTCCATTCTGGTTAAAGAACATAAAAAATATTACTTTTAACTTGGCAGATTTTAAAGATGTTTATAAAAATTAAGTTCGATATGTTTTATTAAAACTTGGAAAACCTAAAAGTATTTTCTGAATCTATTTAACAGAAAGCCAGGATTTTAGTCGAGGTCTATAGAAAATATGTGAGAAGTTGGTTTATTCGTTTATATGCCTTTGTTACCTTAAAAACACAATTAATTTTTTTTAGATAGATATTTATTTGTATTTTCTAATACTTGCAGACCGCTCCGGCTTCGCACGGGTTTAAACAAACATTTCAAAAGTTATAAGTTTTTACATACTTCTATACATACATATGTAAAATGAGGAAAATTCAAACATGAAATTATATTTTATTTGCTATGAGCTAAAACTTGAATACGACCACTAGTCTTTGGTGTTCGATGTCTTTCTCTCTGACTATGAAGGCGTTGGGAACGCTCAGAGATTGACGGCCTAGTTCAAGCTTGTATATCTCTAATATTTTGTTCTTCAAGCCGCTGCACACGCTACATACTCGACTCTTAAGTGCGTTCTTGGGATATTTTGAAATTTTATTCAGCAAGCAGCTATTTTCAGTTTCAGATTAAGATTCTCCATCACGGAATTTTTTTGATACCCTCGCCTGGGGACTATTTTCAGAAAGTTGAGATTCTAGTTTTTGAGTTTATTCATTACAAACATACATACAAATCTTTCCTCTTTATAATAGTAGTATAGATGACTGCTTACTTAGCAAGCGACAGCGGGTGAACAAATTTCCATGTCTTAAAATTAGATTTTTGCCGTTTTTCATTTCCATTGTTATGCATTCAATTCTATTTTTTATCATAAGTAGGATTAATAAAATAAACTGCAAATATTTTCATACAATTATTTTTTACGAATATAGGTATGTCTCAGGCCTCAGTACTTTGGTGACAATATATCTATTATTTGGAAAATATTTTAATTTACTTTTTCTTTCATTGAGAAAATACCTGCCCAATATAAGAGTAAACAATTAGAACTTAAGTCCTTTAAAGACCACTAGAGAAACGTAAAAGATAAATTAGAAAGCTGTAATTTTTTCTTAAACACGAATTTTGTACGTATTCACTTAACTTTATTACTTCAGTTAGACAGTGTACATATGGTCAAGCTTATTTGAAAAAAAAAAAAAAAACAGTTTTCTAAGAATTAGTTTTCCTTTAATTTTACAATTATAGGCATAAATTTTACTAAACAGCAATTTCTTTCAAAGTAAATATTTATTTGTTTAACTATTAAGAAATGTTTGTATTTGTTAGCATTTACATAATTAAATTATAAAATTATTAAATAATTATTTGTACTTTTTAATTTATAGCAGATTGAATCGTGCGTGCGGATAACAGTGCAAATCCCGAAGGATGCGGCGCAACGGTTACGCCAGATGGCAGCGGAGGGCAATCCAGCCCTCCATGCTCTCGGTATTATGTCTGTGCAGTTGGATGGCGACTCTGTGATATCCATCAAATTACCCGGCCAGGAGATCAATTTAAAAACCATTGGTAAGTAGGAAATATTAAAATGATATTATTATAATGATTCTTTATAATGTCTTTTCGTTTAGATAATGACGTGGAAAGTTCAATGAATCGAACGGGTGAGGCGTTGGGCGGTTTTACACAATTGTTGGACGCGGGGGGCAGTGCGATCGGGTCTCTTAGCGAGCAGTTAACAAGTGGCACATTTATGCAATCACAAATGCAATGTCGCATACCTGTACAAAATACCAACCTTGCCACCAAACATGTCCTTTCGTCATCACAAGTTCAGCAACATCAGCAAGTACAGGAAAGGCGTAATATGCTGTTGGGAGGGCCTAGTACAAGTAGTGCAGCACAAGCTCTTCTACAAAAACAACATCATCAAAATCCAAACCTGCAACGACCATTAATTCAGGGCCCACCACTATTCAAACCGCCAAACACGGTTTGTCCTATGGATGGAAAAGTTCCAGTTCCACCAATACCTTCAAGTTTAAATAGCGTGTCCAATAATAGGGACTATCCATTTGTTAGTATGAGACAAGCTCGTGTTTTACAAGGCCGGGAAAATGCACTGAATAGTGGTCTAGTAAATTCGAATCAAGCATATTCAACAAGTGGTACACAGTCTTTACAAATTCCACAAAACGGACCAATGGAGCTTGCAAGTGGTTTGGTAACGTCGCCTAATGTCCCACTAAAAGTTATAAAAAATTCTCCCAACGTGGAACTTTTGCCTTCAACTTCTTTAATAGGAGGGAATAAATCACAGTTTTTGCAACCTCCACCTCCTCCATATCCGGGTATGGGAACAGCAACATCAAATGTTATAAACAAACCTGTCACACAAATAAAAAAACCAGTGCAAAATTTTTTGCAAAAAAACATGGGAGGACCACCAGTTGCGAATTCTCCAGCAAATAATTCTACGACGCCTATCAACAATAATATTGCAATTTCTTCTCCCCTACTTGTAAATTTATTGCAAAATGATGGCAATACGGGTACAAATCAAGTGAAATTATCGCCTCAAACTCCTTTGACGCAACAGCAATCGTCGCCGTTACAATTAGCGAACCAGCAACATCAACAGTTAATGGGTTCACCAATGCGAACACAATCTACACTTAATGATACATTGCTGGACCACAAACAAGTTCAACAACAACAACAGCAAACACAATTGTTACATTCGGAAAACCCTTTGATGGTTACATCTTCTGCAATAGGAATGTCTTTATCACCCGGCGTTAATAGCAACATGAGAAACTTACAGCAACAACAACCACAACAAATGATGACAAGTCCTGGAAACAATTTATTTGGGCATCAGCAAATGCAATCAAACTTTCAGTCCCAGCATATCGCGTCCCAACAAAATGCTTTCTTGCAGCAACAACGCCAGCAACAGTTGCAGGCAGCTGTTGTTTCGATTCCAGGTTCTTCACCGCATCCATCGCAACGTTTCATGCAACAACAACAATCGTTCCAGCAATCTCAAATAATACATAATAATCAGGCCCCTCAGCAGAATGGTGTTGGTGGAATGATGTTGTCAAATTTACATCAACAGCAAACACCAAATATACGACAGGCTCGTCCTGTAGGCGTAATGCCAGGACAAATGACTGTGCAGCAACAACCTCAACAAGTCCATCCGTTTCTTTCCTCAGGTGGCATGTCACCTGCGACGTCACATTCACCTGCCTCCAGCCACCATTCGATGCATAGTCCACTAATGGGACCACATCAACAGCAAATGCTGTCGCCTTCCACAACACCAGTGCAATCACCTCACTCTCATACGCCACATGCACATAAGCATATTGGTCAACAGCAATCGAATCTGTTACAACTGCAGCAACAACATAATCAATTACAACAACAGCAAACGTCGATGATATTACCTCCATCTGCATCGCCGTCATCCAACAGTGTTAATGTTCATCAAAACCAACAAGTACCTTTAGCGTCGTCTTTACCCGGAGCGAGATCGACTACTGGTAGCAGTGCCTCTTTGACAAATGCAATACCTCCACCACCTGATTATAATCAGACAACTAACGCGACAACACGTTGGCCAGTAGTTAACAAACAAATGGATTCTGAAACTAAAAGTAGTTTCCAGGAGTTTGATCGTTACCAAATGCAATACAATTTACAACAACAACAAATTAATAATCATCAATCACAGCCATTGAAGGAAGATTTGCAGAAACAGCAATTAAACAATAACTTATCGAGTCCAGCAGGGGATACAATTGGGAGAATGGTGGGAGTGGATAATGTTGCAGCGCCTAGTGTATTATCAGATCCTTTGATAACCTTGTCAGATTTTGAAGCTTTAACAACAAATGATCTTGATGCTTTGTTACCAACATTAAACTGTGATTTAGATTCAGCTCTAAGTTTGGATGACAAAAATGAATTGGAATCACTTTTGCAAGATGCAAAAGATCTAGACTTGGATCTTATTGAGGAGAATTTATCTGCCGTAGGTGTAGATATTGATGAGACAGCAGCTGCAGCGTCATCGCTTTTAGATACAGAAACAGCACATTTGCCACCAAATGTCACACTTGGTCTTAATCCAATGCACTTTGAACAAAATGGGCAAATACCACAAAACATGCAAAATCAATCTACTTTTATTGGTGACGACACAATAGTGGCCACTCAACAAAATCAGTTGCAGCTACAGCTAAATAATATTCAATCACGGGTTCAGGTTATGCAAAATCGATTTAAACAGGAAGACAATGTGTTTATGCTAAATAATGCATCTAATCTGAAAATGCAGTTACCTCAAGACATATCCCATTCTGTACAACTAATGCAACATCAAAATCAACATTTGCAAGAGCAGTTTACGTTTCATAGAAGTAAACCAAGCGGAAGAGGAGAGGATTCTTCATCTACTCAGAAGCAATTTCTAATAAATCCTCTAACCGGTGTAATGGAACCAATGCAAAGTGATGATAGCGAAACAGAGGCAGAACAGGAAACTCAGCACATGAGTTCTATGTCGAAGAAACCACGAGCAGTGTCGTCAATGATTGACACCTTTAGTTGTAATCAGTCTACGGAAAGTCTACCAAATACTTTATTTTTAGAGGATGATTCAAATTCATGTGGAACCTCCGTGTCAAAAATTTCAGCCAATGAACAAAATAACGGGATCATACCTGGAGCGGGAAGTGATACAGAACGCTCACGAGATTCCTTACTTTCCAACAAATCCTGTCGAAGTATAAATCATGCTAAACGCGATGGCAGTTATATGCATAACAAATCAGTTACTTCTCTTAACAATATTAAGGATTACGGAACGATTAAATCACCAATTACAAATTTAACCACAGGAACGACATCTGCGGCTACTCATGTTCTACAAAAGAAATCAAAGTCAAATACGTTACGTGAAAAACAACAGAATAATTTAAAAGAGAAAAGGCAAGAAACAAACGCCATCTCAGGAGCTACAAAACCGAAAAGAACAAAAGCAAATCCTAAATCGAAGGTTGTTGCTGCATTATCATGTACGAATACAACACCTTCAACTACGTTGCCAGAACCTATACCCATATTAGCAACTTCACGAACATCGGAAATGTATAATAATAATGAGAAAATAAAATTACGTTTAAAGTTGGAAAAGAAGGAACCAGTGCCTCCTGCCTATAAAGTAGATGTTTCTATTGTAGCTTCACCAAAGCCTACAGTTTCGGAAATTCCGACCTCGAGCGCGTTAAGCGTATCAAATCAAAGTAATAATAGTGTTTTGCATAACAAAAATATAAACCAAAATGCAACACTTTTATCGGTTCCTTCACCACAGGCACAGAGTCAGTTAGAACACCCTTCTCTTGTACAACATCAATCGATTGCCTTCACAGATTTTACGCAACCGCAAATAGCTGCAAATGTTAGTCCGAATAGTACAACCGATGAACCACGAGTACCCCCATTACACATCAGTCTAAGGGGTGGCAAAAACTCAATTGTGATTAAAAGTAGTCGAAAAGATCGTAAGAAGCCACAGAGTTTGCCAAATACATCTTCATTCGTATCGAGTGGAGATGGTGAAGATGTTGGTTCGAAATGTGCCACTAGTAAACAGTCACAAATGCAGACATCACAAATACCTGATGATTGTACAGAGATTATGACTCATGAAAAAACACAACAATTGTACATCTCCCCAACCACCACATCTTCAATCTTTAGTTGCAGTGGAAGCGGTAACAACTCTGTGACATTAATGACATCAACACGTCTGCCAACATTGCAAATTTCCAATAGTGAACTTACATCGTCAGCGACGTCAATGACAACGCCTTCCTTCTTGGGTAACAAGAATGGGCTCACAATAAGTGCAATTAAATCGCTTGATGCAAAGAGCGGCAGTAGCTTAAATGACAATAAAAATATAATAATTGGTTCGACTAATGTGGGTACTCTACCGTTTCCACCACAAGTGTTGCATCAAGCGCAATACCAAAAGCATACGTCACATCAACTGTCACAAACTTCTAAAGTACCATCAAGCTTACCTGCTAGCATAACTGTGAACGCACTACCTAACAATAATATAATAGCTTGTTCCAGCGACAATTCTGTAAATGTGGGAAATCGTGTTATAAATACAATGAACTTAAAGACAGCAGCCACAATTACACCTGTTGGTGTTGGTGGGGGCAAACCACTGACAAAAAATCACAAACCACCATCTTACATAACAGCTGTGCAGCAACTGCAACTTCAAAAACATCAGCAAAAACAGTTGCAGAATCCAACTCAATTTGGAGCTCTTAGTGAAAGTCAATCATCTCAGCAAACAATTGTAGCTGTGGCGACTATGCTACCAAGCGCAACAACGCTAAAACGAGTTACAATATCGAAATCGGCCGCCGAACAAGGTGACCTAGTTGTCAAATCCGAAAGTGTTACAACACAACCAACAGCAGAAAACATTGCAAATACAGAAGTAAAAATATCTACTTCGAATGTACCAACAACATTAGCGAGTACAATTGTCGGTTTTAAGAGTCAATCGCAAGAAAATCTGCAAAGTGAATCTGTTTCGGCTATTCCTATTACTGTCATCAATGGCACCGTAGGCGTTAACAACGTGGTTGTTTCAAGTAATCAAAGAAATGTAGTTGGTACTTCGTCACCTGTTCCAATTAATGTGACGCTCCGAAATTCGCCGGCAAGTAACGGAAGCGGAACGCCTGGTCATGGCAATGGTAATGGCACCGGAGAAGACAGTGGTATTGAGTCAATGGATGCGTTATCTGAAAAAAGTCCGCATCAACAATCGTCTAGCAGTCCAACTCAGCAGCAGCTAATTAGCAGTGGTGGTATTGTAAGCAACGAAAAGTCTGCAGCAACATCTAGTGATGTGAAAATGTTGATGAAAAACGACAAAAAGGAAAATCTAGATCTTACCAAAAATATTAATGAGGAAAATAAAGCCGAAATAAACTTGAAACCGCAATTAAAAGATAATTTGATGGATTATGCAGATGACGAAATTGAAAAGGCTTTGGCCAGAATGGAAGGATTTAATGAAGATTGTTCGGAAATTCACCAAAACGCATCAACTATCGTTAGCACAGTTAGTCCTAAATCAATTGCAAATGTTAAAACTGCGATTTCTTCATCCAAAATCGAATCAACTATAAATGGAGTGTTATCAGAACATATTGACAAAATTTCAACAGATAATACTGAAAATAAATTATCGAAAGAAATCATTAAGGATAAGAGCTCTTCACAATACACAGATGAAAATAGTGTATTAGATAATAAATATAATACAGAGTTAAATGTTGAAAAACCAATTTGTTCCAGAAATGTCAAAACCAATGAAAAGCTGGCATCTGTTGAAGGAAGCAGGATGAAATTTGAAGCTAAAAAACAAGGCGGTGAATTAAATATTCAGTCACAACGATCGAATTCTATTTATCCTCCTATTTCCATTGAAATACCAACGCAAAGCGAAATTGAATGTAATCGAATTCGCACGCGTGCTAGTAGTCGATTAGAAAGTCCCTTGGATGTAACTAAATCAAGTCCAACAATGTTGCCAACAGCGAATGAAACAAATTCAAATACGGCTGCTACCAATAAACAACTCAACACAACGCGAGCATCTTTAAATGATAGTGTCAGCCCACAATTGAACGTGACAGGAGCTGGTAGTGAGACTCAACTTGGTGCAGGCAATAAGCGTAAGCGTCAAGAATCAGATATTAGCGCTAATAACTCGCAAATAACTGAATGTAGTGAAGAAAAGCGTTTGCGAACAGGAAGTACAATTTGTGCTACAACCAATCTTGCAGTTGATGGTAATGATAGGAGTATGAATAATTTGTCTTCAGCAAATGAAGTACAGGATAATTCAAAAAGCAACTGCAGCAGAAAGTGTGAGGAATCTTCTGACTCTGATGAACCCCTGATTGAAGTGGCCGAAAAAGTAAGAAATTCAAAGGCTGGCAATGTTGCTAACTTTAGCACTGCTGAAACCGCTATTCAAGCAACTTTAGTGAATTTACCATCATCAGGAAAAATTGATTTCTGCAATACATCCAACATGGAAAAAACCACTCGCAATAGTCGGGCAATAATACCTCCAAATAGTAAGTAAAATTCAACACTTTCAATTTACAGAAATATATTTTCAATTGTATCCCTAAATTATAAATATGTTCATGTTCTCATAAGTTAATGAATTCATAGAAAGAATATGAATTCAATATAAAACCATTTTTCACTCTAACGATAAATAACTATTTTATATAAAAACTGCGATTAAATTATACTTCAATTCGTTTTCAGATTCTAAGGTACAGATAAACAACTAAATATAGCTAAATAAATGTATTCTATTTTTAAATTTTAACAGTAGGTTAATATGCCATTGCCATTTTAAATTGCATTGGACTTAACACAAATCATCATGTTTCCAATATGAGAACCTCAGTGCTTCTTCTTCTTGATGGCGTAGACACCGCCTACGCGGTTATAGCCGAGTCCACAACAGAGCGCCATTTTATCCTCGCTTTGGCAGTTTATCGCCAATTGGTTATACCAAGTGAAGTTAGGTCCTTCTCCACCTGGTCCTTCCAACGGAGTGGAGGTCTTCCTCTTCCTCGGCTTCCACCAGCGGTTTCTGCATCGAACACTTTCAGAGCTGGAATAATTTCGTTCATTCGAACAACATAACCTAGCCATCGTAGCCGCTGTTTCTTTATTTGCTGAACTATGTATACGTCGTCGAATAACACATACAGCTCATCATTCCATTGTGTGCGGTATTCGCCGTTGCCAATGTAAATAGGACCATAAATCTTCCGCAAAACCTTTCTCTCGAAAACTCCTAGTGCCGTCTCATCGGATGTTGACATCATCCACGCTTCTGCACCATAAAGTAGGACGGGAATGATGAGGGACTTGTAGAGTTTGGTTTTTGTTCGTCGTTTGGTTTATACTTTCCGATTGCCTAATCGGCCCATAGTAACACCTGTTGGCAAGAGTGATTTTGCGTTGGATTTCAAGGCTGACATTATTATTGGTGTTGATACTGGTGCCTAGGTATACGAAATTATCTACAACTTCAAAGTTATGACTGTCAACAGTGAAGTGGAAGTCAATACGCAAATGCGCTGACTGTTTGCTTGATGACAGGAGATGATTCGTCTTGTCCTCGTTCACCACCAGACCCATACGCTTCGCTTTCCTATCCAGTTTGCAGAAAGCAGAACTATCGGCACGGATGTTGTTTCCAATGATATCAATATCATCGGCGTACGCCAGCAGCTGTACACTCTTATAGAAGATTGTACCTTCTCTATTTAGCTAGTATCGAATGGTTCGGAGAGGTCCTTCCCGATCCTGACGAAGCTTTTGGTGTTGCTCATAGCGGCATAGAGACAACTCCTTTTCGTGCGTCTTAAATCGTAGTCTTTAATACTTTTGCAGGGGTCGTCACCAAAATTGGGGTCTCTCATCCGAGGCTGTTGTTTCGTTTTCATTGGGGTTTTTTTTTTTATGTGGTGGGTCCCAAACCCTACGCACAACCGCATAAGCGGGATTCGCCTTCTCATTTTAGCTTGCCTCCGAACGGATGTTTGTTGGCTACCCAGAGGTCTTAGACCAAGACCTGAAGTCGTGAGCTGCTTGAGCCACATGCAAAAGAATCGTTCCTGGCCACTCCCAAGTGAAACTTTCCTCACTTACGTGAACTTCTTACGAAAATATCGGTAAATCTCTACGAAATCCTAATTGCATTCAGGTGCCATCTTTTATATAAAATAAAAATGTGAAACCCACACATTCCATATCTTGAATAGCTAAATGGTTTTTTCCACAACAACAAACAATACATATTTTGTTATGTTCCAAATTATATCTTTTTAAGTGAAGGATAAAAGTGTCGCATTTTTATTTGAAATTGCGATTTATTTTCTTCCAAATACTGAATACAATGAAGACTTTCTCGCCTTAAGAAACCGCATCTGAAAAGGTTAATGATTTTACGAGCTATATAACTATCTAACTCATAAGATCTATCCTTCTTAAAAAACTCAGTATCAATCAGCCATACTTACCAGCTATTTTTATAAAAGATGGCTTTTATTCAAGAAGATAGGTTCAAAACAATCAAACAATCATGAGTTTTTTTGAGCATTTTAATTTTGATATTTTTTTGAACATTAATTATTTTTTTTACATATTTTCCTACAACTTAAATAATGACAAAATTGATATACTAACAGAAAATTTTAAAATATATATATATTTGATCAAATCAATTAGCATTAGGTAAGAAATAATGTTGTTAAAAAAGGAATACTTGGAATGACGGACTTTGCTCGTTTGCCAATTTCTGAATGATATATTATTCATATATATTTACATATATATACTTATATAAGAATTGAGTAATAATTGAGTACACATTTTCAATTGTTATTTGTAATAAATATTTGTTCACGTTCTCTCCATATAATGAATACAATTATTAGATTCATCATTATATTTACCGATCTGAAATAATCGTTTGGATTAGTTGACGTAATTTTAAATTTAACAGCTCTTGTTTAACGTTTAACCTTTAGCTCTGTATCTTAACTGAGTGATGTTTTTGGCAAGTTCAATATAATATTGAGTAAATTGCTATTCATGATCTTTTAAACTAAATATTTTTAACAAAAAAAATAATAAATTATTTAGTATATGCACGCTTGCCCGTGTATTATCGTTTAAATCAAATTCTACATAATCCAAACACTAAAAATTTTTGTTATCATCGTATTTAATGAATATTTGATTTTAATTTTTTACATATTGAAATTAATAAAAAAATTAAAATTATTAAAAAGAACAAAATAAAAGCAAATGCTTAAAGTTGCCTTATTTAAATATTCATTCAACAGCTTCCAACAGCAGCTCTCATACGATCATCTGCTAGTTTCTGCTCGTTTTTTTGGTTAAGAAACGCTTTTCCAGCAAGAAACCAGTAGAGATTCAGAACTATTATACTGTACCATAATATAATAAATAATATTTCCCTGCATTAAAATTTTGTTGTGATTATATCAGTATAAAATTTCGTTTAGAAACCTCTTTCAACACGATTGGAAGTGTATCAAACGAGTCTTCCCCTACTAATCAAATGAAATCTGCGACATCTACGTTAATAAATTCAACAACTGGAGCAGTTAAAAATATCAATGGTAAGATTGAATGAAGTATTATAATATTTAAAGTAACGATAATCACTTTTCCTTTGTTTGCTAGATTCGTCTAACATCACAGCTTCTGGAGATTCTAATGATAACAATGTTTCCGCTGGTATTTCGACCACGTCTAATGCGCATTGTACTCGTGGCAATATAAATTCCAACCCCGCCTTTGCTGGTGGAGGCGGAATAAATAACAATAACATTAGCGAGGAGAAAATCGGAACACGACGTAGTGTTCGCACAAACGCCGGTATACATAAAAATGTATACGGCCGCTCGAACAGTTCTGCATTGCCGTCAACGACGTCGTCTGCACAAAATGTAGATCAAGCGAAAGCGTCTATGTTATCAAAAATAACCGGTGTACATGGAGGTGAAAATATGGGTGTCGTTGAAGTCCGGAGGAAAACTAGAAGCGCAGGTTAGTTTCAAATTTTGTATTAAAAAAGTTATTTACAATTCTACAATAAGAAAAAATACAATACAATACCACGTTCAAATTTGGGTTATGCATACATCTCTTTGTTGAGGGCTGAATATTAATAACTTTGATAAAATAAAAAAAACAATGTGTCGTTAGTATTCGATCTTTCTTATAAACTGGCCGAGTGATTTTGGTGATATTATATACGGATATATGTTTATAAAATTTTTAATCCACTAATAAAAAATTTAGTAAAAAAGTCGACCAACACCAGAGTAGAATCGTATTAGTGTACATTCAAAAATCAATAAAAATATTTCTATAGTAAATAGATAAATACAGTTAATGAACGAATGAAAAAAGAAAATATTCAAATTTGTATTTTGACAGGATTTTAACCAAAAAACTATTTTCAAACTTTCGTCATATATTGGCTCAAAAAAAATAGTTGTAATAAAAATATAAAAAAATGTTCATTAACTAGATAATACTAGATAACTAGCTTCAAAACTTTTTGAGTTATCGTGTCCACCGACTTAAAAATTGAGTTTCGAGTTATACGCGTTTAAAGTTTTCAATTAAACCTCACGTGGTCTGATGGGCGAAAATTGATAATATTTTAAACATATTAAATAAACCAAAAAAAAAAAGGTTTAAACATTTTGAAACATTTTGAAAAACATTTGCAAGTAATTGCAACTTTTGAATTGGTTTTCTATTCTTTTCGAAAAGCACTCAAAAAGTGGTTTGGTTCGGTTCGGTTCAGAATGAAAATCGACAATAAGCTTTTTCAAGATAAATAATACGCGACTTGCTTAAATATCAGCCCCTAGGGTAACTGCTTTGAATTTGCTTCGGTGTATGGTTAAAAGTGATTAAATAACTTTAGTGGTAATTAACGCAGCAAAGTTCCGATAAATATTGTACAAGATTTTGATTTGATATTTTTTTAAGAATTTAATCAAATTACATATTTCTATGCATATGATATTCATAAACTGATATTCAGGTTAAATTCCTTTTTTAAGCTGAATATTGTTTTTATTCAGTTCTTTTCTTAAATAACCTGTGTATATTAGGACATAGAATATATGTATATAATTACTTTATTTATTCATCAATCTTTTAAAGAAACAACACTCTATGGCTTTAAAATGATCTGTACCCAGAATAGTAAAATTTAAAAAAAAAATAGGAACAAAAAAAAACAACGAGTTTCTGTTGATCAATGCTTCAGAGTATAATAAAACGAAGATTTAAAAGTACAGAGTATTTCCTAATGTTATTTGAAACTATAAAATGTAAACATATTATCCATACTACAGAGAAATCCAATTTTATTGAAAGAGACCTCTTGTCCTTGTCCGTTATGTGGTGTTCTGACAGTTTGAAAACTTCTTCGCCGACTAGTCTATCACTAGTAATATTAACCTCTCAAGTTATCTCAATATAATTGAGTTTTGTTTTGTAAATCATCGTACAACGTTCAAAATACTTACGTTTTGAATGAAAAAAAGGGTTTATCGTATAACATTAAAGAAATTATATTTATTATTTATATTTTACAACAATAATGAAAGTATTGAATTTTCTTAGTTATAGGTGAAGCACAGTTAACTGAAGGACGAAGAAGACGAAACTCTCGCGATTATAAGTGACCATTATCTTGCGCCTCGGCTACTATCTTAAATGTATGCGACGATGGCGATATGGAACTGAGCGAATTCGGAGTTGAAGAATTGGAAAGTAAAAATTGCTTTTTATTGGCCGAGACGCAGGATAAATTCTCAATGTATGCTTTAACTTATGACAGTAAGAAAAATGTTGACCACAAAGATAAAAGTGACCGCAGAAATTCGTTTGGTGCTATAAGTGCTAAAACCAATGAATACTTCAGCGCTTTTAGTGTTAATAAGGAAATTAACTGTACAAAGTTACCAACACCAACCTCGAATACAGAGGTTATCGAAGATATAGAAGATCTAGAATCCATGGAGCGTGAACATATAATGTTTTATAATAGCAGGTTGGAATCCGAAGTTGAGAACGATTTGCTATCCGAAATTTCACCTGTGAATCCATTAGATTGTAGTAGCTTTTCAGATTACAATGAATTTAATTTGTGCCTGAACAATATACTAAGTTATGGTGGTGATGAAGTTATCCATGAACCTTTATCACCTAGAGCGATAATCTCAACAGAGAGCGTTGTCCGCTCTGGCGGAGTAGATTGTTCATCAAGTACGAAACCTCTAAGAAATATCCAAGATTCCACAGAAGATTGGGGTGAGCATCTTATTCCAAGAAGTCAGAACCAGCTACAAAATATCTTTGACATAGTTCGTTTGAGTGAAGACATGGACTTACACTCCTAGGAAACAGATCCACATATACAACCACATACAATTAGGATTGAGAGTGGCCTACATATTGTGGCATCAGGATTAGGAAAAGATGAAATTGGTCAAGAACGACCGGTTACATAAAATGGATTTGAGAATTTCAAGTGGCATGGGAGGAAACTTCGTTGTGGCAATAAACTTATTATAAGTCATATGTAAATATGTTTTATATTTTTTATTATAAAGTATCGTTTATAACGTGAATGCTATTTGAAGCTAGTAAACTCAACTGTATTCATATATGTACGGTTAATTAGATCTATAATTAAAATGTACTAATAAATTTGAAAACAACATATTTAATTAAATTAAAAATACAATATTTCAAAGAAACGAACGGAGGTCGATTTTGAGAAAAATTACAATCAGTAAAAAAAGCAGCCTTTAAATAATACGGTACATTTGAATTCACCAATTTAAATATATTTGGTATTATTGCGTGTAGTATTTCTAGTCACGAGGTTTAAAGAAAATAAAAGCAAATAAACTTTATTTAAATAACATAAATTGAAATTAATAAAAACATCATATTTTTTTTATTTGTAAATATCAGTCGATTTGAATTTAGGCGTCGACATTATTAACAAATTTTAACAAAAATTAGTTTTTTATTTTTTGCCTTGTACATTTTTATTGTATTTTTCCCGATATGTTGCCGGCCAACAGTATCTGGTACAATGTCAATGAAATATATGTAAAAAAAAGTTCAGACTCCATTATTTCATTAAAGGCATCGCCAACATATTAATTTTTTTTGTAATTGTCAATTTGATCCCTTCCAAAACTAACGTTTAATATTATTATATTTACTGATATCAACATCATTCAAAAGTATAGGAGAACAGTGTCAATATATAATAGTTTCATTTGACAACGTCATTAACGCATATCTTCTTTTTTTATAGCAATTGAAATTATATATTTGGCATATACATTAATTGATTTCTCACGTCGATTAAGTATTTCGTTAAATAAATTTGAAATATTTGGACAATAATAATATTCACTTCTAGAATAAGTGTCCATTTTCTAGAATATTACAAAGTGAAATTGATATTTGTTTATTTGAACCCTAATATTGTATACTTCTGCATGCCTCGAATCTTTTATTAAAAGCTTAATTAAATGTTGCCCATTCTGATATTTATTTATTCCTTACATATATATAGTTAATGACTATAGCAGTATATGGACACAAGAACTAAGCAAAACAATTCTATGAAATGTGTATAATAAAATGTTAGAGTATATTCTAAATTTTTGAAAAACTGTAATTTATGCATACTAAACACGCATGCACATAAGTTATTTTATATATTTACTATATTATTTTCATTATTGGAAGTATTCTTAAGATATATTAAACTTATTCCTAAAATTATGAATAATGTATCATTTATGGAAACGGTTTAATTTAACAAACGGTCAGTTTGTAGTGATCATTGAAAGGGTGAATTGTCAGACAAAAATAAAAGAAAAAATATAAATAAACATAAAGAATTAGAAGAAATGCAATATTATTAAAAGAGAGAATTATTATTTAATAAATTTTCGAAACTGAGACTTAAATTTAATTAATGTTATAATAAGAATAATATTTACATACATATATAACCACTTATGTAAAAATTGTAAATAAACAGAATGATGAAATCAAATAATAGTCGCTAAGTATTTTTAGATATTAGTATATGTGTCACTATTTCCATTGAGGATTATATAAGAGATGTGTGTATATACATATGTATGTATCGACTAGGTCTTGTATAAGCATTAATGGTAAGTTTTTGCATGAAAAATTAAGTATATTTATAATCGTAATGGTTACGAAAAGATAATTGAAATGATTATATAAGCACATAACATTGGATGCAGAAACAACAACAAACAACTTAAATATTAAAACAAAGTGTCTTAAAGGAAATTTAGAATTAAGTACTATACACCATCTAATGAAATTTGAAAACTAAATATTTTATGGTAATTACAATATCATCTATAATGTTTACAAATTTAAAACAAAGAATAATATAGTTAATAAAAAATTTACATTTACTTATAAAAATGTAAAATAGTAAGTATGCGAAACGAAAATTTCATTTATAAGTGTATACGTTACACTTTTTATTAATAACTCAACAAAAAGTCAAAATAAATATATAATTTAAATATGAAATTGTTTTAATGGATCTATGTGCAAAAAGGAAGAATGAACTAATAAAAATCAAATAATCGTGTGGCCCTTTCAAAGGATTTGCGGCAATAGCATCTAGACTAAATTAGCAATTGCTATCTCATACTGATAGGTGCAGATTAGTTGGTAAAATTAATATGGAAGATTAATTGCGCAAAGTGTCAATAATAGTTTATAGATACTGAAGATTGTTCGCAAAATATTGCGAGGATTAGACACTCATTATTTCTAAAAGTGGTTAAATGTGATTTGGTCGGATGAAAGCAAAATGTCTTTAGGCAGAAAACGTTTGTAAACCACATTAAAGTGTCTACTATATATAATCCGCGATATGTCACTAAAACGTATGAACGCAAGAAATGGGATACTTTATACTTTTCCAGGCATGACGTTGTGACAATATTTTGGATTGAGGAAAACATGGAGAAACTCCTGTACGTCCTAATACTTGATGATCGCAAACACTCGTCCGGTTTGGCAAAACAAATTCTTTTCGGACAACGGAGTTGAAGTTATGGATAGAACTGCACAATCTCAATGCCTAAAAATTAATTAATTTTTGAATCACTGTGATTTAAGTGATGGCTACTTTTAAATCACTGATTTTATATTACGATTGCTATCGGTTAATCCAAGTAGAGTATTTAACACAGCACATTTCAAAAATATAGAAAACAGAAAATATGAATTCACCATTGGCGCTATGTTGCATGGTGTGACCAATAAAAGTGTTGTATTTTAATTATCCTTTTATATCGTGTAATAAGAACAAGTTTATTTCAATGACATTGAAGTCTAATAGTTCTTTTTATGTACTTACTGTAAATAAAACTTGTTAATATTAGTGGTTTAAAAGAATTACACATACTTACAAGATTCAATATTTAAGAACTACAAACCAATCATACTGTTTTGTATTTTCTTCAACGTTTGGCATTTTGGCTCCATTCGCATATTCCAATAATTAATTTAAAACATAATACAATTTGAATTATGTATGTCACAAATGATTGTTTATATTGTACACTTTTTATGCTCTCGCAACATGTTGTACAGAGAGTATAATAGTTTTGTTTACATAACGGTTGTTTTTAACGACTAAAACTCGACGGATTATTTAGAGTTATACGCATTTCTATCGTAACGCATTGCACAGTAACCCCCTGAAGAGATTCAAGAGATTCTATTTAATCCAGAAAAAAAAAACAACGAATTGGTATTTCTTCAAAAAATGTAGCCATGACATCCGACTATTTGTTGCCTGAGATTGAATCTCGTCATCTCGGCGACATTTGGTTTCAACAAGACGACGCTACTTTCCCACACATCACGTCAGTCAATGTATTTATTCAGAGAACACTTCGGTGAGCAGATAATTTTACGCTTTGGGCCGGTCGATTGGCCACAGATCGTGTGATATCACACCGTTAGACCTTTTCCTGTGGGAATATGTAAAGTCTAAAGTCTACAAGGACAATCGCGCTTCGATTCACGCCTTAGAGCAAAACATGATGCGTGTTATTTGTCAGTTACCAGTTGATATGCTCGAACGGGTCATCGAAAATTGGATTCAACCGATAGACTGAGACATAGCCGCGGCCACCATTTGAAAGACATAATCTTTAAAAAATAAATGCCAAAAAATGTTCTTTCGAATGATAACAAATTTCAGATTAAATTTTAATTTTCTGTCTTTCTCTTTAAAAAAGGAGGAAACCTCGAAATGGATTACCCTTTATAATGAGTATCTGCAAACATGAACATATAACTTGATTTTGGAGATCATTATTTTATTTTACAATTTACAATTTTTTTGACAGAATAACCGGTAAGGAGAAAGATGAATTGAAGTCTCCGGTAGGAAATTTTTTATGATTGCAACACAAAGACGACGACACGACACGACGTAACGACGGCTGATCACAAATGTCGCTTTGAAGCCAGCGTCTTGAACATTTTGAAGACGGCAGCGACATATCAAACAGCAATTTCATTGTTGCCGTACTAAAATCTTTCACTTCAATAAAATTTACATATTTAGTTTAAAGTGAAATTATTTGTGCAAAAATGTAAAATTCATTTGTTTTAAATAATCGATTGTTATTATAGATGATATATCAAAGTTATTTTACGTTTCTGCTGGCAAAATAACGTCATATTTGTTATAACTTTCAATAATTTTACATTTCACATATTAGTGGCAACTCTACAGCTGCCCATTGTCGTTGCCAAAATGAGAAACATTTTTAACAAGCCTGTTGTCGCATGGTCGTGCTGTTGTCAAAAAATCTGTGCCTATAAGAATGCGTGTATTTAAATATTTGACAGATGTTGCTCGTCGCTTGTCGTCTTCTATGTGTTCAGCACATGAACACAATTGTGCCAAGCTGTGCCGATCACTGTAATAGAAGCACAACCCTTCAGGGAGTTAATTAAAAAATTAAGGCCGTAAATGAACTTAAAATGACAGATTAATTATTTACTTACCGAAGCTTGTTACTGTTGTAACAAACTGGAAATACATATATCACAATAATTTTTATACTTTCGCAATAAAGTTGCTAAAGAGATTATAATAGTTTTGTTCACATAACAGTTGTTTGTGTCATCCAGAAGAAAAGCTATAGGGTTATACATTATATTAAAATGATCGGGATGACGAGACGAGTTGAAATCCCGATGTCTGTCCGTCCGTGCAAACGATAACTTGAGTAAAAATTGAGATATCTTAATGAAACTTGGTACACATATTCCTTGACACCCTGAGGAGGTAATAGGTTTTTTGTATATATCTCGTAAACCAATAAAGCTATATAAACTAAACTTTCTGCAGTCGGTTCCCTTACGTACCCCACCATACACCATGATAATAATAACCACGCCCACCTACCATACAAAGGTTAGGTTGAAAATTACTAAAAGTGCGTTAACGCTAACGAAAAACGTCAGAAACTCTAAATTTTACAGAAGAAATAACAGAAAGAAGCTGCACTCAGATTTTTTTACAAAATTAAAAATGGGCGTGGCATCGCCCACTTATGGTTCAAAAATGATATCTCAGGAACTACTCAATATTTATACTCTCGCAACAAAAGTTGCTACGAGAGTATTATAGTTTTGTTCACATAACGGTTGTTTGTAACACCTAAAACTAAAAGAGTTAGATATAAAGTCATATATACCAAAGTGATCAGGGTGACGAGTAGATTTGAAATCCTGAAATGATGTCTGTCCGTCTGTGCAAGCTGTAACTTGAGTAAAAATTAAGATATCTTGACGAAACTTGGCACAAATATCCCTTGGCACCATAAGAAGATCAAGTTCGAAAATGGAATCGGAACCATTGCCACGCCCACAAAATGGCGGAAACCAAAAACACATAAAGTGTCATAACTAAGCCATGAATGAAGTTATAAAAGTAATATTTGGAATAAAGGATCGCACTAAGAGGGGGAATATTTGGATGTAATTTTTTGGTGAAAGTGGGCGTGGCCCCACCCACAAATCGGTTATTTGTATTTAACTCGCAAACCAATAAAGCTATATAAACCAAACTTTCTGCAGTCGGTTCTCTTACGTACCCCACCACACACCATGAAAATAGTTGAAATCGGATAATAACCACGCCCACCTCCCATACAAAGGTTGAAAATTACTAAAAGTGGGTTAACTCACTAACGAAAAACGTCAGAAACACTAAATTTTGCAGAAGAAATAGCAGAAGGGAGCTGTACTCAGATTTTTTTACAAAATGGAAAATGGGCGTGACATCGCCCACTTACGGGTCAAAAACCATATCTCAGGAACTACTCGACCGATTTGAATGAAATTCGGTATATAATACTTTCTTGACACCCTGATAACACGAAAAAAATGGGCGAAATCGCTTCACAGCGACTACTAGTTTCCTTATAACTTAATTTTGAAATCCATCTTATTCCTTCACTTTATAATGTAAACATAAGGAACCAATGAAGATAGCGGAATAAAACTTTACACAAATGGTGCATAACATCTCTGGCTTCACTTGTGAAAAAATTGTCGAAAACGGACAATAACTTTTCAAGGCCCCAGATATCGAACATATTGAACTCAGCGCCTAAGGGTAAATTTTAACCGAAAATTTGGGTAAATCTTTCAGATAATTTAATGTAATTCATAGGAAATATAGTGTTCTGTAAAAAAAAAATATTAAAATTGGTTCATAACATCTCCATATACCTAATTATTGGTTTTTTAAAAATACGGTGGGCTTTATTCCGCATATATGTATTATATATATGTGTATATAGAATTACATCAGCCCTCATATAGTATATATTACGATTTTCGTTATTCTATTATGTGCCGAATTTATGTGTTAATTTGAATGTTATCTTAATAAAATTTCTTCAATAAGTTGCGAGAGTGTAAAATGTTCGGTTCCACCCGAACTTAGCCTTTCCTTACTTGTTTTCAATGAAATTCGGTATATGATATTTTCTTGACTCCCTGATGACACGTGTGGAAAATGGATGAAATCGATTCACAACCACAACTTCCCATATAACTCAATTTTGAATTCACTTTATAATATATACATATGGAACCAATGAAGGTAGCGAAATAAAACTTTATACAAATACTGTGACATCACTTGTGAATAAATTGTCGAAATCGGACTAATGCCCCGGATATTGAATATGAAGAACTCAGTGCCTTAGGGTAATTTTTCACCGAAAATATCGGTAAATCTTTCAGATATCTCAATTTAATTCAGAATAAATCTTTTTCTTCTAATAGTGTGTCTCTGTGCCAGAAATGGTTAAAATAATCATAACTTCCCCTAGCTCTCATATACCTAATTATAGGATTTTCAAAAATACGTTGGGCTTAGTAGCTAATAAATCAGTTAATATGTGAAATATATAATGTATGTTGGTGACATCGGTTCATGAATTACCTCAGCTTGTATACTATATATGATGATTTTCGTTTTTCTATTAGGACTTTATGCCGAATATATGGTTCAAATTGTGTGTTATCTTAATAAAAAATATTGCAATAAATTGCGAGAGAATAAAATGATCGGTTGCACCCGAACTTAGCCTTTCCTTACTTGTTTACCATTATTTACAATTCGTTATAAATGTATATTCGGCCCTATTCCCGTTGTCGTTGACGTTCTTACCGTCGTTTCGTTCCTAAATTCGTATTCTTTACAGAGAATGTTAAATATGGAGAAGGTTCATGGTGTGCCAATTGTCACACTGCTCCGCTTTTCGAAGGGGTACTCGTTTCTATCACCATACGAATCTATAAGCGTGCTTCACCACAGTTTAACATTAGAGGGCTCAAAAATAACAATTGTGTTAATTTCAATGTTAGTAAATTTACGACAAAACGACTTGTATATACATACATATGTATGGAATGTATAGATATTTTGTTTATATTAGATATTAAAGTACATGTGCACATCTATACTACTACTATAAAAATGAAAGATTTGTATGTATGTTTGTAATGAATAAACTCAAAAACTACTGTGCCGATTTCAAAAATTCCTTCACCATTGGAAAGCTACATTCACCCCGAGTAACATAGGCTATGTATATTTATCACATCTTTCTGGAAATAGTTTCCAGGTGATGGTATCAAAAAGACTCCTTGATGTAGAATCTTAATCTGAAACTGAAAATCGTTTTGCAAGTCATTCTCTTCGCATCGCAATCGCATGCCACAGAGTCGAGTAACGAGCGCTCACAGCTGCTTGCTAAACAAAATTTCAAAACCTCCCAAATACGCGCTTGTGAGTCGAGTACGGAGCATGTGCAGCGCCTTGAAGAAAAAAATATTAGAAATATACAAGCTCGCAGTAGGACGTCAAATTCTGAGCGTTCCCAACGCCGTCATAATCAGAGAGAAAGACAGCGCACACCAAAGAATAGAGGTTGTATTCGAGTTTTACCTCATTGCAAATAAAATATAAATTCATGTTCGAATTTTCTCATTTTGCTTTTTTAAAATGAACCCACGCAAGAAACGGGAAAGTATAGTGGTACCTCGACATACGAGTTTAATTCGTTCCACAACCTTGCTCGTATCTTGAATTACTCGTATCTCGAAGCAAATTTCCCCATACAAAATAATTGAACTACCATTAATCCGTTCCAACCTCCAAAATGTCACCTCAGTTATTTTTGTTACGTGGTTTTGAATAATAAAAACGTATTTATAAACATCAAATATTTATTACACAAAGACAAAAGAGAGAATGTAAAGAAATAAATTAGATATCCTCACTGGTCTTTGCCTTTTTCGCTACATTTTTCTCGGTTTCACCTGTAGGCCGTTTCGAAAAAAACATGTCCAAGGGGGTTTGTTTCTTCTTCCCTCTCAGAATGTTCCGGAAATGAGTTAGGCAAGTGTCATTAAAAAGGTCAGATGCACGACCTTGGTCCGATCCATGGTTATAAAAATAAATAAACTACAACTGTAAATGTAAACGCACCACAAAACGCGAACACAACTGTACAACTTATCACGGCGGAAGCACGTTGCTAACTGATCGTGATGGCGCGACTGTGTATTACTACCGAATCGGACTCGTATCTCGAATTTCGCTCGTAACTAAAAGGCAAAAAATAACTTGCTCGTCGGCTCGTATCTCGAAAAACTCGTATGTTGGGGCAGTCGTATGTCGAGGTACCACTGTACATTAGGGGTATAACTTTTTGAATTTTTTTGAAAAAAAAAAATTTACATGGCATAAGACGATGAGGAATAGTAAAAAAAAAGATAACTGCGTTTTTAGTTTTTCGATTTATTTCAAAAACTTCACGCAGAATTTAAATTGAAAATTCGTATGAAAATTTCATACATATGCCAAGAAAAAACACCATATGAGATTATGTTCTTTTCTTTGTGTCTGTTTTGTTTTGCTCTTCTTCCGTTATTCGTCGTATTTTTGCATATGACAAAAAAAAATAACGGTAAATTTGAGTAAATGCTTTATGAATGATTGAAACTTCGTATAAGCGTCGCGCCAGTTGCTTTTATTTAGCTGTCGGTCTCTTATTCAGTGCGTGGCGGCTGGAGTGAAAGTCTCTTTTTTAATTAACAATGTCTTTTAAAAAAAGTGGTGCTGAAGTTTTAAAAAATTCAAAACAATGGGAAAACAATTTAATAACATTTGAAAAATCTAAGAATAAGAGAAGAGAAATCAATAACATTGAAAACCCCTTGAGTGAATTGTGTAAGACTCCAAAACATACCGTGATTATAGGAAGGTATATTGAATTAGCAAAAACGGAGAAATTGAAAAAGAAAAGATGCCAGATTATTTCAAGCGAAATGATTGCCTTGTGGTCGAAACTAAACTTTCTGAGCATAACACATATAGCTGCACAACGGAAGAACAACAAAACAAAAGTTTTAAATGATTATTCAACATTTTTAAAATTCCCGGATGGCAGAAATGTTACAATGGCGTTCAACAATTTATCTGATATAACTGATTTAAAAGGTGCCTGGCTAGGAACTGAGGACAAAAAGTTGTATGAACTCCAAACAACTACAAATGGAGAAGTTGGGTACACGACAGCTAAAGCAGTTTGTGTGCATCCCTCCAAAGCTGCCATTTTAAGAAAAAATGTTCAAAGCACCTCGTGTTTAAATAAAGTGGCGCACAACACTTCACCATCATCAGCTGAATCTGTCGAGCAATTCGGAACTGCGCATAAGTGTTTTCTTAAACACTGGGTAAAAGAAGATTCTGCCATTCTGAATTTAAAAAGATCTAATATTTGCGCTGAAAGAGCCATCAAGGTTATTCAGGAAATTTACCCTTTCTGTAAATCTGAATATAGTTTAAATCTTAAGTTTATCTCAAATAATATCAAAATGAATTAAATAATGAACTAAAACGTATATTTACTATAAAAATGTATTTGTCTTGTACTTAAATTAGTCTTATTGCTTCTCAATCAAAATTTGTCTTCTTCTTCTTCGCATATAACATGCATTTTTTCAATTTAAATTCTGCGTGAAGTTTTTGAAATAAATCGAAAAACTAAAAACTCAGTTATCATTTTTTTACTATTCCTCATCGTGTTATGGCATGTAAAGTAGGTGTTACAAAAATAGACTACCCCTAATGTACACTCATGGCTTCGTGTAAAATCTTCGTTGCCACTGTCAACCAACGGCCGAAGCTTATAGTTTTTTGTTTTCATGTCCAGATGCCCAATATATAATTTCGTTTATTCTTATGCCTTGATTCTTACAAATCACTAGTAATTATTTAAAATTTGACTTAATATGTTGGTAGAATATTGCAATGTATTTAATTGTGAGAAAAGTTTTATGGATATAGTGAAATTTTTGTCAAATAACAACAAGAATTATTATTCTTATCAACTGAAGAGCTCTAAAGGCCTAGTTGTTGTTGTAAAAGGCATTGAGTCTTCGGTAGAATCTAATGATATCAAAGAAGCCCTTGAAGAATGCGGCTTTGGAATTAAAAATGTGGTAAATATCTTCAATAGAAATAAAGTACCACAACCAATGTTTAAAATTGAATTGTTGCCAAACTCTAATCCAATAAGAAAGAATGAAACACACCCAATATACAATTTAAAATATTTACTCCATCGTAGAATTACCGTTGAAGAACCTCATAAAAGAAATGGTCCGGTACAATGCACTAACTGCCAAGAGTATGGGCATACCAAATCATATTGCACTCTACGCAGTGTTTGTGTGGTATGTGGTGATTTGCACCCAACATCAAAATGCACTCTTAAAAAAGAGGATACAAATAAAAAATGCAGTAACTGTGGAGGAAATCATACTGCTAACTACAGGGGCTGCCCTGTATATAATGACTTGAAATCAAAATTGTCACTGGGAATTCAAGCTCGTCGTAACCAAATGTTGAATATCCCTCGTAACGAAAATGTAGTAATTACAGACCAGAGTTCGAAACCTGGTAATTCTAAGGATATCTTTGTCCAGGGAAGCTATGCAAATGTGGTAAAAGGCAACGCTGTGCAAATGCAACAACCGCAAAATCCACCAAGTGGAGGTATTGAAAATATGATTCTAAATCTGACTCAATGTATGACACAATTCATGTCTACGATGCAAAACATGATCCAAGATTTGATCAAATCTCAAAATCAAATGTTACAAACTTTATTATCTAAAAAATGAGTATACTAAATATTTGTATATGGAATGCCAACGGTGTAAACCAACACAAACTGGAGTTAATACGATTTCTGACTGAAAAAAACATAGATGTTATGCTGATATCAGAAACTCATTTAACAAATAAAAACAATTTCTTTATAACGGGATATAGACTTCATGTTACAAATCATCCAGATGGAAAGGCGCACGGTGGAACAGCAGTATTGGTTAGAAATCGGCTAAACCACCATGCTTTAGAACCACATGCTACAGCGCAGCTACAAGCTACAACAATATCATTGAAAAATCGAGGCTCTGACCTCAATCTGACGGCTATATACTGTCCACCTCGTTTTAAAATTACAGACTGCGAATTTAAAGATTTTTTTCGAACGCTAGGTCCAAGATTTCTAGCTGGTGGTGATTATAATGCAAAACACATGTACTGGGGCTCACGTCTTATTAATCCGAAAGGACGACAGCTGTACTACACTATTATAAATAAGCACAATAACCTTGATATAATATCTCCTGGTAAGCCGACATAATGGCCCAGTGATAGAAACAAAATACCAGACTTAATAGATTTTGCTGTAGTCAAAAATATAGATAGATCGCTAATAACAGCAGATACATGTACAGACTTATCTTCAGATCATTCTCCTGTACTAATAAAGTTATGCGAACAGCCCATGATAGTTGAGCCAAAAGTATCTCTAACATCTTTTAAAACTAACTGGTTGAAATATAGAAAATATATCAGTAGCCAAATTAATATCGATTTAAAAATAAGTACAGGAAGAGATATTGATGAAAGCGTAATGGAATTCAATGATGTAATAACAAATGCAGCTGTCTTGGCAACACCTAAAAGAAAAGTTAAGGTTTTTAGAAACATGACTAATAATGAAATAGAAAAGCTTGTAAATGAGAAAAGGCAAGCGAGACGTGAATGGCAGTTAAGTCGTTCCCCTTCAACTCTGCGTCAACTGAAATCGGCTGCACGTAAGTTAAAAAAAGCACTTAAACGCGATGAAGAATACAATACTGAAAATTATATAAAGCACCTGTGTCCAAATTCTAGCAAGAAAAACTCCTTTTGGAAAGCCCAAAAGTATTTTAAGCCTCCAGTAGATTCCAAGATGCCTATAAGACAGTCGAATGGTAATTGGGCGCGCAGTAATGAGGAAAAGGCAAATTGCTTTGCAAATCACCTTGAAAAGGTATTTCAACCCAATGTACCAAAAAACAACTTTAAGTTGCCAACTTTGCCCAATGATTATGAAATTATCAAGATCCTAAAAGAGCTAAATCCGAAAAAGTCTTCAGGACACGATAATATTATTCCAAAAATGTTAATTGAGTTGCCAAATATTGCTATATCAGTGCTCTCTTTGCTCTTTAATGCAATTCTTGGTTTCGGGTACTATCCAATTTCGTGGAAAAAGTCACAGATCATCATGATAGATAAACCTGGAAAAGACTTAACACAACCATCTTCCTACAGACCAATAAGTCTCTTACCAAACTTACTTACTTTCCAAAATATTCGAAAAAGTTTTACTATCAAAAATGTCTCCTTTCCTCCACGAAAATAATATAATACCAACCCATCAATTCGGGTTTCGTGCTAAACATGGCACAGTAGAGCAAGTGAATAGAATTACAACCGAAATCAGAGCATGAAATTAAGAGCAGCAAATTTAAATTGGCTTCTAAACAAAAATTCTAAACTTAGCCTAGACAACAAAGTCCTGTTATACAATGCAATCATAAAACCGATTTTGATGTATGGTATTCAACTGTGGGGTACGACCTGTGCAACCAACATTGATATAATTCAGAGATTCCAATCTAAAATGCTTATAACAATAACGGGTTCACCATGGTACATGCGTAATGAAAATATCCATAAGGATCTTGATATTCCTATGGTAAAGAAGGAAATAGAGGACAGCAGAAAGAAATATATTTCTAAACTTCGTGAACATCCAAACCCATTGGCAAACGCCTTGGTACATTCCAATCAAACTCGTTTAAAAAGAAGAGATCTACCTGCCTACTAAAGAGCAACGTTCTGCCAAAAAGCTCAAACACATTCTTGAGCTTACTTAGTTGTAAATAGATTTAAGATTTTAATACTTATTGTTAAGCTTTAAACAAAGCAGATTCAATAAATAAAGAAATATTGAAAAAAAAAAATTTAATTGTGTAGATAGATCATTAATACTTCAATATGTATTTCTCAATACAAATTAAACGCAATTATTATTGCGGCAAGATCACTAGAAACGGCCCTGCATAGCTCGATGTGTCGAAAAATTGATGGCCGCCTGCGCGACGTTACATTGCGTTGTTTGTAGAAAATCGACGTTGCAACTTTTCCTTCCGGAGAGAACATTAGAAAAATCTTCAATTTATGATTTTTGTCATCGTCGCGAAAAAGCGTTTGTTGGCATGGCATGCGCGGGGAGATGTGAAGATGCTCTGCTTTTATGAATGAATCAACTTTGCCAAGTGAATGTGCGCCTGCGTTCATGAATGAAAATGTTTTTATTGTGTTTACTATTATACAATATCTGGATACGTCGATTGGCTGCCATATTGACTTGTGATGCTGCTCATGCGTCTTGACACGTTTGTTGTTTTTGTAGAGCAATGCTTTTGATTTTTTTGTGATGCACTGTGATGACTAACTTACGTGCACGCATATGCAAATTTAAGTGTATGTGTTTGTTCAGTGACATACAAACAGATGTACGTATACAGAGCAATGCGTGCACTGTGACATGTCCTTCACTGATAAGGGATAATCAGACAATTCGAATTTTTGAAGACATATGTACCTACATACGTAAATGCTTATGTACAGTAAAACTTTTCTAACTCGAATCACCATAATCTACAAAAAACTTTCGAGTGAGACAGACTACGAGTTATAATAATTTTCATTAAAACATAAATTTTTCAAAAAGCTGCAGTCTATATGACTTACATATATACAATAACTAAATTAACTTCGGATACAGTTGTATTTATTTACGTTAAAACATGTATTCTGTAATTTAGTTTGTTACACTTTGCTATTGCTTGGCTCTAGACGTCTGTATCGCCTGTCATTGTTACTTGATTTATGCAATCCATAAGTGTAATATCATATTTTTTGTTCGCCGTCATACGAATATGGGGACTCCTTTAAAATTGTTCCTTGATAGTTAAATTTTAAATTTTGTATTATGCCCTGGTCGAAAAGTTCGATTTATGGAAGGAAATTTGACATCTATTGCCAGTTCAAAAGTTTTAGTTATGGAGATGTTCGACTTATAGAAGTTCGAGTTACGGTAGTTCCGCTGTATATAGATATACATATGTAGTTTATTTTAGTATTATACGAAATGTACTTGTATAAAAAATATAAACATATGTATTTTTTATGAAAGTATGTTAATGGGATTATGTGAAGAAGTTCATGTAAGTTAGGAAAGTTCCTGACTGTCATTCAGTGGCCAGGAACGATTATTTTGAATGTGGTTCAAAAAGCTCACGACTTCCGGTCTTAGATCAAGTATCCTCTGGGTAGCTAACAAACATCCGTTTAAAGGCGAGCTAAAGTGAGAAAGCGAACCCGCTTCTACGGTTGTGCGTAGGGTTTGGGACCCACCACATGAAAACGAAGTACCAATGAAAAATCCAAGAAAGCCTCGCATTTTTATGACGACCCCTGCAAGTATTTTAAGGATAATGATTTAAGGGCATTCACCTGGAATGTCCGGACCCCTAATTGGGGAGGTGCCTCTGACCAGTTGGTTGATGTCCTCGTAAGAGTACAGGCTGATATCACCGCCACCCAAGAAATGCGATGGACGTGACAAGGATGGAAGAAGGTGGGTGAACATCTAACCCCAATCCGCATCTAAGCGAGGTTCTTCACATATCGCTTATTTACGCACACTCTCCGTCGAAAGAAAAGGACGAGGTGACCAAAGATACCTTATATGAAGGCCTAGAACGTACATATGAGCGTTGCCCCCACCACGATGTCAAAATCGTGCTTGGCGATTTTTTATGAAAGTATGTAAATGGGATCATGTGAAAAAGTTCATGTAAGTTAGGAAAGTTCCTGACTGTCATTCACTTGCGAGTGGCCAGGAACGATTACTTTGCATGTGACTCAAGCCGCTCACACCTCTGATCTGGCGAGCTAAACTGAGAAGACGAATCTCACTTATGCGGTTGTTTGTTTAACGCTGGGGTGGGTAAAGAAGGTGTCTTTGGCAGAACAGACGGAAAGTTCAGCATCCATGATGAAACATCAACATGATGCAATGTGCTGAGGCTGATCGACTTCACCAGGGCCCGAAATATTATCGTCCGTACTAGAATCCAGCAAAAGAAAATACATCAAGCTAATTGGCTGTCTACAAATCGAAAAACCCACAACTAGATCATATTGTGATAGATGGACAATATGTGTCCAGTCTTTTTGATGTGCGTACGCTCTACCCACTATCTTGTAGCAGCAAAGTTACGCACCCGTCTCTGTGCAACAAAGCGCCCACGGCAACAACAAACATAAGAAAGGTTCGACATCAAGAAGCGGCAATCACAACCTACAGCCGAACGATAATCTATTCGACTTGCACTCCTGCTCTCTGTGAGCACTCATAAGCAACTAGATTATAAGGTAACTGTGCTCCTTACGTACAGCTGCAACCGAAACTATTGACTTTCGGAAAAGTAAAACAGCTGATATGATGAGGATTGTCGTCTCGCAGTGAAGAGTAAACAGACTGCCTATCTCGCAATGTTGCGATCGACCGCAACACGAGCGCGATGGGATAGATACCGAGAGGTGAAGAGCGAAGCGAGCATCTGCAGACATAAAAAGAAAGAAGACGAAATGCGTGAGTACGAAGATCTTGAGAAATTGGCCGACAGGGGTAATTCTCAAAAATCAATTCCATTCGAAAGATACAACAGACGCATGGATTAGACGAGTGTTTCGCACATGTTCCCACTATGAATTTTTTGTGAAAATGAAAAATAACCTGTCACTAACGTGATCAGAACTAAACAGCAGTTTTTTTGCAGAACTAAATCCATATTTTTTTTTTTTTGAGTAAATAATATATTTTAGCTATCAGTTTAGCGACTTGTTTGTTTCTTATAATTTTCAAGAAAATAATAATAATACAAAGTTGGTACAAAAGAAGTTTAATTTTCATTTTAAAATGCCGAATATATATAGATCTTAACTTTCTTCCCAGGCGAGGCTATCAAAAAGACGCCGTGATGGAGAATCTTCATTGGAAACTGAAAATCTTCTTGAAAGTCGAAGAGAATAGGCATCGCAATCGCGTGCCAGAGAGCCGAGTAACGTGTGTAGAGCGGATTGAAGAACAAATATTAGAAACAGGCTCGCACTAGGAAGTCGAACTCTGAGCGTTTCCAACGCCTTCATAATCAGGGAGAAAGGCAACTGACATCAAAGGCTAGAGGTCATAATAAAGTTTTAGCTCATTACAAAAATAATATAATTTCATGATCGAATTTTCTTCATTTCACTTTTTTTAAATGACCCCTCGTAAAAAGGAGAAAGTTTGTACAAGTTAACAATAGTTAACTGAATCAGTCTGGCGCAATCCAACTTCTTGCACGGGCATTGCAGTCAGCTGAAATTAGTGCAGCGGCGTTAACGGCAGCAGCGACACTACTAATACTAGATTAAGAATAAGCGTATACTAAGATTCTATTTTCTATGTTTATTTTACAGTTTAATGTTTCATTTTCATTACTCTTCAAATTGTTGCGAGATACACGTTATGTAAATTTTGTCAACTGTAAAGTTCCTGCTTACTTGCTTGTGCGATTTGTAAGTTTATCATTTCCCTCTCTTTCGTATAAGCAAGTAAGCGCGGAATTAGTAAGCGCAGTAATTAGTTATATGAGATCATGTACTTATTCCCCTTTTTCTAACTGTGCTGATCTATACAGAAAATGCAAATGCTTTTGTGCATATATGCTACTGCTAATCACGTTTAGAGTCAATCTTCGATCAGCCAGCAAGAAAAAAGGACTTCTAGCAGAATAAACCTTTTGTGTGTAACTCAATCCGTCGCGTTATTTCTTAACTAATTCACCGGTAGTCGACAACACCGTCGCTACCATGTTAAGGTGAATTTTGACAACATTACGATCACTGGAAGTTTCAGCAAAGATGATTTGAGATGATCTAACAGCTAGACGAGCTACATCGACGACAAATTACATTCATATATTACTTACATACATATGTATTGTAGTGTGTATGTTGGGCTAAAAAATTACAACTTTAGAAATGTTTCGTTAAAACGACGTATCAGAGAACTGCAGCGTTATTGTTATACGCGTTAAAACGGCGTATCAGAGAACTGCAGCGAAGCACAGCGTTGAGTAAAAATCAGCTCATGTTGCCGAACCGCTCATTCGCGTACAATGTGAGCCTTCGGTCCGAAATGCTTTGCTCACGTTTGCTCACTTCACGAAATGTTTAGCTCACTTTCGCTCAGTGATTGGAATTGAATAGAAACTTTCGCGTATGAGCTGATTCAAGGAAAAAGTGAGTTTTGCAGTTCTTTGGTATACATATACAATTATATATGTACATATATATATGTATATATGCATGTTTGTGTGCCAACGGATTTTACAAAACCAGTAGCGCTGCTGGTTGCGCATTTAAGCACATCAAGCACAGTGAGTTTGGTCACACCCGTTGAGTTTGCTCATAGACGTTGAGTTTGCTCTTTTGTGTGCTTGTTTTCATTCAACACGATCATTGTTGAACCGAATGAGCGAACGCCTGGGTAGAGCTGTTTCAACACGAGCGTGAATAAACTCAGCAAGCAAACGAATTTACCGCAATTGAGCTGAATTTAGCTCAGTAGCGAATATATTCACGAATGCCATTTTGAGCGCTTGAGCCGAATGGGCTGATAGTTCGGGTATTGTTTGTGTATGAACATTTTTGCGCTCAACGGAAGCCGTTCTCTGATGCATATACATTCATCCGATTTCATGAAAAAGTCATTACTGTGGCTTTTTAATATTATTTATTGTAGATTCTTTCAAATTATATTTGTTTAAATTTGGAAGCATGAGGACTGTTATGTATCGTCAGATTTAGACCCATTGTTTGTGGTTGAAGAAATATTATCGTGATTACTCGAATCCAATAGATTGGAACTTCCAAATACCAAAAGTTGTAGTTACATTAAATGATGTTTAAATAAGAACATATATACTTATATCCTTTTTTTCCTCTTATACGGTTGTTTGTAGGTCCTAAAACTAAACGAGTTAGATATAAGGTTATATATACGAAAGTGATCAGGGTGACGAGTAAAGATCAAATCCGGATGCCTGTCTGTCCGTCCGTGCAAGCTGTAACTTGAGTAAAAATAGAGATATCTTAATGAAACATGGAACACGTGTTCCTTGGCACCATAAGAAGATTAAGTTCGAAGATGGGCGGATCGGACCACTGCCACGCCCACAAAAGCGCGATAACCAAAAACACATAAAGAGCTATAACTAAGCCATAAAGTTATGAAAATAAAATTTGGAACATAGGATCGCATTAGGGAGGGGTACATTTGCATGTAATTTTTTTTGGAAAAGTGGGCGTGACCCCGCCCCAAATAGGTTTTTTGTATATATCTTGCAAACCAATAAAGCTATATAAACCAAACTTTCCTTATACAGTCCAAAAATAAAAGAAATCGGATAATAACCACACCCACCTCCCATACAAAGCTTAGGTTGAAAATGACTAAAAGAAACGTCAGAAACCAAATTTTACATAAGAAATGACAGAAGGAAGCTGCACTGAGATTTTTTTACAAAATGGAAAATGGGCGTGGCGTCGCCCACTTATGGTCAAAAACCATATCTCAAGAACTACTCTACCGATTTCAATGAAATTCGGCATATAACACTTTCTTTACACCCTGATGACACTGGTGGAATATGGAAATATAACTCAATTTTGAATCCTTCTGATTCTTTCACTTTATAATGTATACATAAGGAACCGATAAAGATAGCGAAATAAAACTTTACACAAATACTGTATTTGAGCTGTGACATCACTTGTGGAAAAATTGTCAAAATCGGACCATGACTTTTCAAGGCCCCTGATATCAAACATGAAGAACTCAATGCCTAAGGGTAATTTTTCACCGAAAATATATGTAAATCTCTAAATAAATTGCGAGAGTATAAAATGTTCGGTTGCACCCGAACTTAGCTTTTCCTTACTTGTTATTAAATGTTTTACTAATTTCAAAAGTTCAACAAAAATAAAAATGAATTGTAAACCGTAACAGGGGATGTAAATAAGTCAAGGTTATGCAAATATAGCCGCTAGAGGAGTAAATATGTAGCATCAATTATTTCCACATTAGGTATTGGCAATACTTCTTATGAAATTAAATTTGTTGGCTTACAACTTTTATGCGCCAGAATATGTATAGAGAGCAACAGTATTGATTATTAAAAAAAAAAATCTAAATCTAACCACATCAAACCATTTGAACGTTATATATGTCGCAGCTGCCATAATACTGAGATAAAACTACTAAATGATAAACAAATGATATCTTCATTATTTTACTCTTATAATAAAAATTATATACTTATTGATTCCACTATGTAATGGATTTTGGATAATTTTTTGACGACTGAAATAATAACGGTTTCATAAAGAGTGGTCCTAAGCTTAAACATAATTTGAAATTAATTAGAGGTGTATGCATGCATACTCCAATACAATATACTACAGTGATACAACAAAAAAAGTGTACAATAAATAAGCGATTTTTTCATCAGATGCATACTAGACGTATGCTTGCCAAGAGGAGATTAAACATTTTAAATGTGTTTAGACGGATTCGCAAGGTTTGAATCAGAGTTGGAGAAACCATTCACTCGAATATCTTTGAAGTCATCTTCCGAGTCCGAATAGGAACCAACAGACCGGCTGATTCTGCAAGTAATCAAATTCAAATAAAATGTACTTAATATTTCAATACAAAACAAAAGTCTAAAACTAACTCAATCAAAAAGGAGCAAAACATATTTTAAATCTGGTCAACTAATACAGGATATTTTGAGTTTTTTGTTTATATTAAAAAAAATACAAATTAGTTAAAAACAATTTGTGTCGAGTACAGCAAGTCATGCCTCTTATACGGACCACAACTTGTAATCCACCGAGTTGAGATTCGGCTGCCAATTATAAGTTTTTATGTTTTTGAACCACAGAAAGGTCGTTTTTAGTTTGAGAGTTGACTTGCCGAAAAGTCCACGGCATGTTGGCTGAGTAAATTGAGATATGCATTTAACCTTTCCTAATTAAAAAATATATCACTCTACCTATGTTCTCCCAGCTACAATATTAGCTATGCACATACCGCATGTAATGAATCATTTAAGACATAAGAGATAATATTTGTACGAACCTTTGTTTTATATTAACACCACCTTCAATTGAAAATGGCATGTTGCTTGTCAATTGCAGTAAACAATTTTCTGGTGTTACAGTCACCAAAGGAACTGATACATTGTTCATATCGATCGATGAATGGGAATTCGAGAGAATATTATTATCCATATTTATACAACCGTTGTAGCTGAAGACGAACTTCTTATTGCGATACATTTTTTTCTCATCCATGCTTTGAACCTCACTTAAATAAACAAATATCTGATTGATATTTTCAAGTGTCAAGCTCATATCACAGCGCAGTCCTATAATATCGTAACATAGCTGAGCGATATTTTGGTTAAGCAGAAATATTCCATATTTTACAGCCTTTGAGGGTATAGCAGAGCGATTATAAAGAGGAAATCTAAGAAAGAAATCTAAATAAGATATAAAACAGATTAATTAGGTTACTACTTACTCTGAACACGATAACGGAATTTCTTTTACAATATCTATTATTCGGGAGCGGGAACCTTGATGTATTATCGCATTCCTAAATTAAAAATTATAGTTTATGAAAACAGTTACAAATGAAACTAATAAAAATAAAAAATAAATAAATACTGCTAAATATATATCAACGTTATGTATGTTACTGTCATTACCTTAAAGGGCGATTGAATATATAAGCTATCATCTGCACTAAATGTGCAATATATCCCAGTGAAACGCTCAACGTAATAGGTAAAATGTTATCCGGATTACTGGTAATATGTGATTTTGTATCATTAATTAATGCATCCATACTTGGAAATGTTACGTTGTTGATCGTGTTGAAACCATTCGGTTTTGTTTCTATTGGGTAAATTTCGCGTAAACCCACACATAATGCAGACATTCTTCGTTCCATATTTCTTATGACTTCGATCTTTTTTTGTGTAAGAAAATATATCTCCTGATATTGATCTACCAAAACTTTTTTTTCACCTTGCAGCTGTAGATTTCGAGATCGAATAGATAATTGATGCCGTTGTCGTATTTCAATTAAAGAGCTTAAACGATTTGTTTCTTGAGCCAAGCGAAGAGAAATTGTTCTATGCTCAGATTGGAGGAGCCGTTGTTTCAAACGCAATGTTTCCAATTGCTTCTTCAATTTTTGAGCGCAATATAATGTTTGGGGTCTTATTTGGCGTTGTTCAGAAAATAACTCACTTAATGCTCGACCCATACTTGTTCGTTGAGAATTCCGAGTGAAAGTATTAGTAAATGGCGATGTAAGTGGAATGGAAAGTTGGTCTTTTGTAATGCATTGCACACAACTTCGTTGAATTTCAACTGTAAGATCTCTGCTTTCTCGTACTTTTTGTAAACATATTCGTTGCTTTTCTTGAAGTTTTAAAAGCTGGTACAAATTATATCCTTTACGTACCTCGTCCTTTTTAAAGTACATAACTATATAACGTGCAGTCACTCCATTCCTGAAATTATCGGCGTTTACTTCATCCACAGATTTTGGATTAGAATTTGGTCTAATTTTAGTATTATTTGGGAATTCTTCATTTAATGCAAGAAATTTGTAAATTATTGTAATATCCGATATTATGTGTTCAGCCGATGTAAAACAACTGCCGTTTATGTAAAAGACTAAAGAATTTTCCTTTAATTTTAAACAGGTTTGTTCACTTAGTGGCATCAGACCAGAAAAATTTATTCCCCAAGTAAAAAGAAGTTTATGTTTCGAATTTGTTGGCATATCTTTGTGGGCACATACAAGTTCATTTGTCAAGGCACTGTAGAATTAGATATATTCATGAAAGTTTCCAAAACATAAAATCATATCCATACCTTAATGGATCCACTCCCACAATTCGTTGAACGTTATTATTATCCAGTAAGCAAGTTATATATTGTGCCCATACTTTAACACAAACACTTCGGTCATTAGCCTTAAATATTTTAGGACAAATAATTTCGGCCCAATTTTGATCTTGTCGGTCGGGCAAACATTCACTTGTGTAAAAAGCATCTTTGTCTACAGTTTCATGAAGAGTATAATATATCAAAGCGCCTGTTTCCTGACATTTGATGTTTACACCTTTTACTCTAATAAGATTTCGCAAACGAAGCTGCTGAGTAGATAATGGCAGCCAAGTATGGCACCGGGGTCGGGTCCTCATATTACTATCTCCAATATCTTTTCCCAGTTCTGTTTTTAAGGCTGCACAATAATTGCATTTGTAAAATAATCTTTATACAATATGTATTTATTAACCCATGTAATGCTTTAAAAATTTATTAAACAATTCAAAAGTCGATGAATGTATATACCAAAGATGTGAACAATACAACAACTGCATTTTTATTTTCCGTCAAAAGTTAAGTGCTGAACACAAAGACGACGACACGACACGACGTAGCGACGGCTAATCACAAATGTCGCTTTGAAGCCAGCGTCTTGTACATTTTGAAGACGGCAGCGACATATCAAACAGCAATTTCATTGTTGCCGTACTAACATCTTTCACTTCAATAAAATTTACATATTTAGTTTAAAGTGAAATTATTTACGCAAAAAATGTAAAAATGGTCGATTTATTGGGGAAACTTTAGTATACTATCCCAGGCTTTCGGTAATGAAATGGGTATCCTTGGAAAGAGGAGGTTCTCCAGATTAAGAATATATATACATATAGCTGCAGCTGACTTATAGTTTTCGAGATATTCGCACTTAAAGTTGAAAAAAGTGCTACTTTTTTCTTGAATTTTCACAATATATACTGAATATTTTATTAATATTATGCACTTATTTTACACTTACACTTCACCACATTGTTTCTGCATATTTATTTTATAAAATTTATCACGAAAATAGCTGTAAATAAATATTTAACATTTTACACAAATCTCTTAATTTCAACAATAACAAAAAGGGTTGCAGCTTGACAAGTAATAAGTGTTGCCATATCAGATATTTTGGAAACGAATGAGAAGAACCAAAATAAATAAATACCGAAAATGCAGAAAACAAATGCCCTATAAAAAGATTATATAAAGATAATATAAGAAAGTTTATGATATTCACTCTATGCACTATAAGTAAGGGAAATGAAAAGTTCTTTCGTGTAGAAATATTTTCCACATTGGCGGCCGCGCTTCAAAAAAATAACCCTGGTCGAGCCAAACCGGGAGTTATCAAAGAGGGGGAATTCAACTACTCTTTCGTGTAGAACTACTTTCCGCATTGGCGGCCTTTGGCCGCGCTTCAAAAAAATAACCCTGGTCGAGCCAACACCGGGAGTTATCAAAGTGGGGGAAATGAAAAGTTCTTTCGTGTAGAACTACTTTCCGCATTGGCGGCCTTCGGCCGCGCTTCAAAAAAATAACCCTGGTCGAGCAAACACCGGGAGTTATCAAAGTGGGGGAATTGAAATATTCTTTCGTGTAGAAATACTTTCCGCATTGGCGGCCTTCGGCCGCGCTTCAAAAAAATAACCCTGGTCGAGCCAACACCGGGAGTTATCAAAGTGGGGGAAATGAAAAGTTCTTTCGTGTAGAACTACTTTCCGCATTGGCGGCCTTCGGCCGCGCTTCAAAAAAATAACCCTGGTCGAGCAAACACCGGGAGTTATCAAAGTGGGGGAATTGAAATATTCTTTCGTGTAGAAATACTTTCCGCATTGGCGGCCTTCGGCCGCGCTTCAAAAAAATAACCCTGGTCGGGCAATCACCGGGTGTTATCAAAGAAAAGGTAATACCGAAAGACTTTGCATTAGTCATAACACCATAATGGTTTGGTTTGGGGTATAATCTTTCTTTTTTCTGTTTATTTTTATTCTTTTGATTTTTGCGAAATATTTGATGTGGCAACACTGATTACTTGTCAACCTGCAACCCTTTTTGCTATTTTTTAAACGAAGATTTGTGTAAAATGTTAAATATTTATTTACAGCCATTTTCGTCATAATTTTTATAAAATAAATATGCAGAAACAATGTGGTGAAGTGTAAGTGTAAAATAAGTGCAGAATATTAATAAAATATTCAGTATATATTGTGAAAATTCAAGATAAAAGTAGCATTTTTTTCAAATTTAAGTGCGAATATCTCGAAAACTATAAGTCAGCTGCAGCTATATGTATATATATTCTTAATCTGGAGAACCTCCTCTTTCCAACGATACCCATTTTATTACCGAAAGCCTGGGATAGTATACTAAAGCCGACCCGATTTATTTATTTTAAATAATCGATTCTTATTATAAATGATATATCAAAGCTATTTTACGTTTCTGCTGGCAAAATAACGTCATACTTGTGAGAACTTTGAATAATTTTACATTTCACATGTTAGTGGCAGCTCTACAGCGGCCATTGTCGTCGGCAAAATTAGAAACATTTCTAATTTGGCGACAACGACAACTACAAGCCTGTTGTCGCGTAGTCGTGCTGTTGTCAAAAAATCTGTGCCCATAAGAACGCGTGTATTTTAATATTTGACAGATGTCGCTCGTCGCTTGTCGTCTTCTATGTGTTCAGCACATAATACTTTACGTCCGTTACGTAACGCTTGACGTACAGATTTTTAATACTGTAAGAAGAGAGGAGCATTTCTCTCCCTCTCGCTTCCCTTGGTCGCTCCCTCTCCTATAAAACTAAGAATTGCCGCAACAAAAATTGCCCGTGTGAAAACGGTCTAACGAAAATTAGAATTGACAATCGAAATTGATAACTTGTCAGATGTATCTATCCATCGATATTCGTAGTTGCCAGGATGTTCATGAGGCGATGTATAGCTTACAATCGACTATGTAAGGGCTGCCGGATTGACAACAAGATACAGTTCTAATAAGATACCCAGCAAGTCATGTACTGAAACTCCAACACATTCAAAGAAATTTCAATAACACCACTACATACATACATACGAAACAAAGGGTAAAATATGCATAAACATTTAACTCAACTCTTCTCTTAGGTTTAATGTCACTTTTTTACGTGCAATTAAACCTTTTGGTCAACACAAGCACGTGTTGCAACGACATGGTTTAGGTGCTTTTGTAACCGTTTATTACCCTGCAAGTCAGGTACCGGCGAATTCTTCGGTGAAATGCCAGGGAGCGGTACTAGCAGTTTCAATGAAAGTTTCTATGCCATTCTTAAGGGCGAATTGACAAAAGTACCCGAAACTATTGTGTACGTGTGATCGTTCATCCCTTTCTTGCATTACATTCATCATTTAACAATTTATATATCCCGCTTGCACAATTCTGTGAATGGTCTTGGTACAATCAGGGATGAAAGACCCAAAACTGCGAACCAAAACATGTGCACTTTCAGTACTGTTCTTGGTACTATTACGGATGAAAGACCCAAAACTGCGAACGAAAACAACATGTGCACTTCCAGTACTGTTCTTGGTACTATCACGGATGAAAGACCCAAAACTCCACGTGCACTTTCATTACTGCGACCCACAAATGTCCAGAAACTATATCCGCTATTTTCGGTTAGTTCTACCAAAATCCCAAATCAGAATTTAATAACAAAATCATTAATTATATTACATATTTATTGAAAATATCATGCCATTTAGGTGTTTATTATTATATTTACTTTATACATATATTATCGTACTACACTATATACATATGTATAAAGAATTGAATAGTTGAACAATTTTTGCTATCGGACAAAGGCTATCGGAGTGACAAATGTCAAATACCCCGGGAGTTATCAAAGAGGGGAAATGAAAAGTTCTTTCGCAAAGAACTACTCTCCGCATTGGCGGCCTTCGGCCGCGCTTAAAAAAATTAACCACTATAATTCGATATGCATGTTTTCAGTATTTCGATTATTTATTCAGTCTCTATCCAGATCTAGTATATGCCCTGCAAAGCAGGTATTGGGCAAATCTTCGGTGAAAGACCAGACTGAAAAAGGAGACCCCACACTCTGCGCCAATTACCGCGGTATAAGTCTCCTCATTATCGCATCTAAGGTGTCGACCGTATTGTGTGAAAAACTAAAGCCCAGCGTAAACGAACTAATTGGATCTTATCAGTGCGGCTTTAAACCTGGAAAATCCACCATGGACCAGATATTCACCATGCGCTAAATCCTGAAAAAGACATCACACACACCATTTCTATGTCGATTTTAAAGCTGCTTTTAACAGCACGAAAATGAGTTGCCTCTATGCTGCTATGTCTGAATTTGGTATCCCCGCAAAACTAATACGGCTATGTAAACTAACGTTGAGCAACTCCAAAAGCTCCTTCAGGATCGGGAAGGACCTCTCCGAGCCGTTCGATACCAAACGAGGTTTCAGACAGGCTGACTCACTATCGTGCGACTTCTGCAATCTATTGGTGGAAAAAATAATACGAGCTGCAGAGCAAAATAGAGAAGGTACACTCTACTATAAGAGTGTACAGTTACTGGCGTATGCCGATGATATTGATATCATCGGAAGCAAGAACCACGCTGTTAGTTCTGCTTTTTCCAAACAGGATAAGGAAGTGAAGCGTATGGGTCTGGTGGTGAATGAGGACAAGATTAAATATCTCCTGTCATCAAACAAACAGTCAGTGCATTCGCGTCTTGGCTCCCACGTTAAGTTGACAATCATAACTGTGAAGTTGTAGACAATTTCGTTTATTTGGGAACCAGCATTAACAATACCAACAATGTCAGGCAATTGAAAAGTAAAGTCCTCTCTCGACGAACCAAAATCAAACTCTATAAGTCGCTCATTATTCCCGTCCTGATTTATGGCGCTGAAGCGTGGACGATGACAACATCCGATGAGACGGAGACGACTCTTGGGGTTTTCGGGAGAAAGGTTTTGCGAAAAATTGTTGGTCCTCTACAAGATGGAACGATGAGTTATACGATTAATACGACGACATTGAAATAGTTCAGCGAATAAAAAGACAGCGGCTACGAGGGCTAGGTCATGTTGTACGGATGGATGAAAACACTCCAGCTCTGAAAGTGTTCGATGCAGTACCCGCTGGAGGAAGCCGCGGAAGAGGACGACCTCCAATCCGCTGGAAGGATCAAGTGGAAAGTGACCTGGCTTCACTTGGTGTTTCCAGTTGGCGCCAAAAAGCAAAAAGGAGAAACAAGTGGGGCGCTCAGGTGGATTCGGCTATAATCGCTTAAAGCGGTTCCTACGCCAAATATATATATTGGAGCGCTGGTACAAATATTTTGTATATCAGTGTGCATGTGTATGTAGTGCTGATATATAACAGGACACTGTTTGTGCAGTTGCGTCGTTTGAAATAGGCGACGCTTCGGCGACGCTTCGGCGACGCATTAGGCGGCATGTATTGCGGTATTTTTGTTTTTTTTTTGTTATAGGAGGGGAAATCTTCTAAAAGATACTGTCCTGAATGACAGCATGCACGTTTCGTTCCGTGCGCTTGATACACCTCTTTCGGGACCACGCGCGGTCCATACTAAAATTTAATATGCCTAACTCGCGCACCGGAACACCTACGTGCTAAACCCTTCACTTCGTTAGCTTTATATCTACCTTGTGGGACTACCGTTAAGTATTACTTCGTAAGGTAAGCTTTGCCTATTGGCTCACGTCTCTCACTGTATTTCTCCTCTGTTTCCTGCTTTCGGCCTTTCGTATTCGTTCCATTTTTCGTAATTCGATTAGAACCTCTGCTGTCAGTTTCCTTACAGAAAGCCACACCTGTTTTGATCGCAGCATATGCAAGGCTATTATATCGGGTGATAGTCACTCCGCTATCTGCTGTTCTATTTGGGACCGTTCTACATTATATCTCGGACAATAGAAATAAAATATTTAGAGCCTTTTCGTTTTCATTGCCACAAAAGGAGCACATTACTCCATTGTCATGGCCATACTTGTAGAGGTACTCTCTAAAGCATCCATGTCCAGTGAGAAACTGTGTCATATAGAAATCCGTATATCCATGATTTCTATTTACCCAAGTTTCGACTTTTTTATAAGCCGATGCGTCCATCGCCCTTTGGTTGTTTCATCCCATTCCTTCAGACTATTTTGTCTTTCTTCTTTCCGTTCTTCTATTGTTAACGGCCTGCCGAGTATTTTACTGGAATCGTATATTCTTTTGAGTTCAAGGGCAATTAAATCTAGTGGCATTATGCCTGCTATGATGCTAACAGCTTCCTGCGATACTGTGCGGAATGCACTGGCTAATCTAATGGCGCTTAGTCTGAATAGCGAGTTCACCATTCTGGCATATGCTTTGTGACCCAAGGCTTGAGCCCAAACAGGAGCCGCATACAATGCAATAGATTGGCTAGTTTTCGCTAAAATTAACCTTCTGTCTTGATTTGGGCCACCTATGTTGGCCATAATTCGCGCTAAGGCTGAGATCACTCGTGCAGCCTTTTCACAAGTTTTCTCGATATGAGTTTTGTAATTCAGTTTCGCATCTGTTATTACGCCCAGATACTGTAGTGATGGCTGCGTTGTAATAGTATACCCATCAATGTTTAGAATAATAGTCTCTACTTTCTTTCTACTCGTAATCAAGTCTGCTTCGGTTTCATTTTTTAATCTTCTGGGACGTAGAAACACACGCGCTTTGAATCTGAGTAATTCTTTTGCTACGATTGCCACCACCATCAAAGATGATGATTGCACAGTATTTTTGGTACGATGCATCCAGTCAAGCATTTTTCATAAACTTTAATGAAACTCTTTGGGGTTTGCTTTATTGCGATCTTCAAAGCACGATGTGGAATTCCATCAGACTTGGTGCTTTAGCATTACCGAAACGACCTGCAGCATTTATTACTTCCGTTTCCGTAACATTAGGTATAGCTACTGGCTCTACCTCATCGTATGCTAATACCTCTTCTTTATACGTGTTTTGTGTTGGAAATAATGTTTCTTCAACATGTTTTAGTAGGGTTGGACAGGTCGGCGCTTGTCCTTTAGGACCACGAACCTTAGACATTACCAACTTATACGCTCATCCCCAAGGATTTTAATCGAGCTTGTTACAAAGTTCTTTGAAACACAATGTTTTACATGCTTTTATTACTTTTCTGAACATTACCATGTATTGCGGTATATTGATATGTAAATGAGCACATTGTAACAGAAATGGAAAATAACTGTTACTGTGTGAGGTCTGTTCGCTTTCAGCTGAGAGTGAAGAAATATGCAGGAATCGTTAGGTTCTTTGAGTATTGTTGAAAGAACGAATTGAAATAAAAGAATGTTACGTTTTCTTAGTTTTTAATCAGTTGATCAGTGGGTGAAGTGACGTGATAGCGGACAGAATTCGCTGTGTGTGCTATTTGTTAATTTGTAGTGTGATTTTCTTAAGAACAATAAACTTAAAGTGTTTTTGCTGTATTTAATCAGTTTTAAAGAAAAAATAATAATAATGAATCCTATACCAGAGGATTCTACATCAGAAGTGGTATTGGGCTGATGGAATTCAAATTGTTACGTCACTAATGTTCAAGTGGAAAGATAAAGACTTGGAAATTGCAGTGTCGGTAGTGTTGACACGCATGGTTCAAATCGACAAGAGTTTGTTGCATTTTATCACGTCCGTTCCACTTTGTTTCGACTCCGGAGCTGAGTGTTCCTTGGTTAAGGAGAGTGTTGCAGATAAATGTAAGGAGAAACGACTCAGCAAAATTGTAAAACTAAGTGGCATAAGTAACGACTTCATCTTTAGTACATTGCAACTTATTTCTAATATAAGTATTGAACAAAATTGTTTAGTTATTTTGTTGCACGTTGTTATGGACAAATATGTGAAATACGATGTTTTTAATGGCCGCGAAATATTAAACCAGGGCTTTAGCAATGGACTCTGAAAAATTCAGTATTTGTAAAACAAAAAGAGTTGAAGTCTTAACTTTTCATAGTTATGAAAATATGGTTGATTCCGATTCCGACCGGAGTAACTCCGATAAGACAGTCTTAAAAAAAATTCTGAAACGCTATTCTGATTGGTTTATAGAGGGAATACCACAGACACGTGTAACAACAAGCTATTTGGAAATTAAGTTAATAGATCCACAAAAGACAGTGTAGCGAAGATGAGAAAGAGAATGTACGTCATAAAATCGATGAGCTCATGAAGTTCAACGTTATTCGTCCCAGTTGTTCACCTTTCGTCTTTGTGTGGATTAACGTGCCTTGAATGAGTACACAGTCGCAGACAAGTACCCGATATGGCTAGTGGCTTCTACCAAATACCGGTACATCCGATTCAATTGAGCGCAACGCTTTGTGACGCCGAAAGATCAATATGATTTTTTAACTATACCTTTTGGTTTGAAAAAACGCTCCATTTGTAATATTGCACTGGCATTAGGTAATATTGCATGAACTTATGCCATCGTGTACATCGATGACGTTTTGATTGTGGCCAAAACTAAGGATGAAGCTTTAGACCGATTGCAGATTGTGTTGGAAATCTTGAGCAGGGCTGGGTTTTCATTCAATGTAAGAAAGTGTTCCTTTCTTAAAACTAGGATAGAATATTTGGGATTTAAAGTGAGTTATAGAAAAATTCGCAAAATTCAAGCATTGACCGTATTGCCACAGCCAAAAACGGTAACGCAATTGAGACAAGCTTTTTACTTTCGGCAGTTCTCATTTTCGTCATTATTTACAGGTTCGTAAATGTGTAGTATTTACTGATTGCAATTCGCTAAGAGATAGTCGTACAAAATCAGACCTATCACCGAGTGTGCATCGATGGTGGGCCTTTCTACAGTCATTCGTTTTTGATATCCAATATACAAAAAGGAGAACGAATGGCAGATGTAGATTTTTTTATCGTGTGTAAAAAAAGTGTAAAAAGATAGTTGAAAAACGGATTGAATTGACCGAGGTAAGTGATAATTGGCTAGTTTCTGTGCAACAACGAGATCCTGAGTTAACAGAGTTATTAACTAAGCTAAAAAAATAACAATTGCGAGAAAATTTAGACAAAACATATGAATTAAGAAAAGGAGTTTTATATAGAAAAATACAAAGAAACGGTAAAACAAAATGTTTTCCTGTAATTCCTAGGGCATTTAGATGGGCAGTGATTAATCACGTCCACGAATCTGTTATGCATTTAGGATGGGAGAAAACGTTAGATAAGCTTTATGGATATTATTGGTTCGCAAATATGTCTAAATACTTTCGTAGATTTGTTGATAATTGTATAACCTATAAATTAACTAAGCCATCAGGCTGAGATCAAGATCCAAACAAAGATTGACCCTCAATTTAAAGGTTCATTTGAAATAATCGAATTACTAGACGGAGATAGGTATGATTTAAAATCACTAACAAGTAAAAGAACTTATAAGTATGCGCATGAATTTTTGAGAGCAAATAGAGAAATAAGTAATAAGGCACGGTAGTTGTCTTGGAATTCCAAGAGGGGATATAATGACCGCACCATAACAGATGGACTTGTTATGGCGGGGGTCGGTAGTTGGGGATAAAAGGAACTACACCAGTTGATAATGACCACACCATAATAGATTGACTTGTTATGGCGGGGGTCGGTAATTGGGTGTAAAAGGAACTACACCAGTTAATAAAGTTGAAATATGAATGAATTGTTAAGAATGGTTAAGAAGAAAACGTAATGGAACTGTTGAAAAAGATAGTAATGAGAAATGTTGAAAGAGACAAATGAAATAGAAACTATGACAGAGACAGCGATGAAGCCTTTAAAAGAAATGTAATGATATTAATGAAATATTTGTAAACAAAAGCAATAGGTAACAGCTGACTTAGAATATTATAATATGAGGATATGCCGCGACGCATTAGACGGCATGTATTGCGGTACTTTGATTTGTAAATGTGCATATTGTAACAGAAATGGAAAATAACTGTTACTGTGTGAGGTCTGTTCGCTTTCAGCTGAGAGTGAAGAAATATGCAGGAATCGTTAGGTTCTTTGAGTATTGTTGAAAGAACGAATTGAAATAAAAGAATGTTACGTTTTCTTAGTTTTTAATCAGTTGATCAGTGGGTGAAGTGACGTGATAGCGGACAGAATTCGCTGTGTGTGCTATTTGTTAATTTGTAGTGTGATTTTCTTAAGAATAATAAACTTAAAGTGTTTTTGCTGTATTTGATCAGTTTTAAAGAAAAAAATATTAATAATGAATCCTATACCAGAGGATTCTATATATATATATCGCTTGGATGCGGTAGGACGCAACTGGGGAAGCTTCAGACTTCAAAATACCGCTCTCCGGACAGCTACTGGTTGCCTCTTGATGTTCACCTCTTTACATGCCCCTAAACTCATCTAACACCTCATTCTCTTTGGTCCGACCCTGTAGAAACAGCTCCCGTTAGAAGACTTCGAAGACAATTAATTTAGGCTTACCGATTCGGGCCGGTTTGGGTAACCGTTACAGTAATAACAACATTTTTTATTTCGTTTCTGAATTGAGCGAAGAAATGGAATCACTAACAAGCTAATGACAAACCTGTGTCGCAATCTGTTCTATCATTCTTGACATCCACTGTGCAAACTCCGCAGAGTTTCCAGAATTTTCTACATTTACAAAAAAAAAATTATCGCTATAATTTTATATAAAGCGCACGCTCGAAAACGGGAACTAATTAAAACCATATACTATGCTATTTACGTAAACACATATCTAGGTTCATGTTATCCAAGATTTATTGACTGTGTATGATTTTTCTAGTAGTCGTAACTTGCAGGATATTTTATATTACTTTTATATTATGTTTAAATATAACGAGATTATCTCCATTTACGAGCTTAACTCGATAAACTGTAATTAAGAAACGAGATTTCCCATCGAAATCCTAGATTATAAAATTATATCGTTTTATACAACTAGGTTTTTGGGTGTTATTCCTAGATTAATCGATAATTTTGTGAAGAAGAGGAGAAATGTCAAATGTAAATGTAAACAAAAATAGCCGATAGCGAGAGAAATATGTGTAATACAGCAACAAATTCAACACATTTGACAATTTATAATCTTCTTTGGCTATGTGTAAACGGTTAGATTATTGAACGAGCTTGGAACGAGATTATTTTCATATATAAACATACTATTACATATAACGAGAATTACGAGCTGAACTCGATAATCTGTATTTAAGAAACGGGATTTACCATACAAAATTCTTCTCTTGATAATCCGAGTTTATAAAAGCTGTAATCGATTGGTCTTCTCTGCTCGCTATCTTTGAGCTCTGCTCGCAGATTTAAGTATTTCTCCACCTAAGAAAATGGTGCAACACTATTGTGCATGATTAAGAGGACATTTAGTGCATTCTATTGGCTTCTCTATAACGCTTTAGGAATCGAACACAGCTAATTATTTTTTCGGTGTTATTCCTAGTTTTATCGATAATTTTGCGTATAAGAGGAAAAATGTCAAATGTAGACAAAAATGGCCTACAGCGGGTGAAAGATGTGTAATACAACAACAAATACAACACATTTGACAATTGATAATCGTATTTGGGTACAGTAATACCCGCTTATGTGTTCCTTCTTCACATTCAAGACTTTTTGTTGGTTACTTAACCGGTGATCCCTGTATATGTATGTTAAAACGTCATAATATTGAACGAGCTTAGGACGAGTTTACTTTCATATGTAAATACAATTCCGATTACTATGGCACCGCGATCTGATTACTCTGTTAGAAAAAGGACGTCCTCCCGATTCAAAAATATATGGGGTAATAGGTACCGCAGACGCCTAGTTTTCGAGATATTCCGCTTTAAAGATAAAAAAATCAAAATTTTCAACTAGCTATTTCACACAATTTAATACACTTTAACACATTTTACGCACTTTTTTCACCTCAAATATATTAAATAAAACTGTAGGCGTTGCATTAAATGTACATTTTACTTTTATTATATAATTTTAAAGTCAGAATTATATGTTTCAAAAATCACTTTTCTCTCTCAAATTTATGTGTTTACAATTATGCGGAAAACGAGCGCTGCCACATTGTAGATAACATATATAAATTCATCCATAAATTCCCCTTTTTGCGAAAATTCCTCTTTTTTGCCAAAATTCCTCTTGCCAGTGCAGAAAGGAGTTCTACGCGAAAAAAACTTTGGACACCCCGGTTTTGGCTCGACCAGGGTTATTTTTTTAAAGCGCGGCCGAAGGCCGCCAGTGCAGAAAGGAGTTCTACCCAAAAAAAAATTCGGACATCCCTGGAAAGATTTTTTATATACATCCTTGATGCAGAAGACAAAAAACTATGATATGCTAATAAATAAAACACAGTCATTAAAAAATCTATCATCTATGATTTCTAACATGTGGCAAAGCTCGTTTTCCACATAATTGTAAACACAAAAACCTTTCAGCTATCAGTGTGCTAAATGATTTTTAAAATAAGTAATTATTGCTTAAAAAATCTTAAATAAATCTATATTTTGAATTAAATTGAATGTTAATAGTGTAATTTTCAATATGTGAAGTGAAAAATGTTAAAAAAAATGTTGTTACAGTGTGTAAAATTCCATGTGTTACTTATAGAAAAAATTGGACTTTTAAACATGAATATTTCAAAAACTATAAGTCCAATCAATAATATTTATATATATTCCTGCTTTGGAGAGCCTCCTCTTTCACCCGATACCCCATTTATACCGATCGGAGTTATCAAACCCCGACCGCCAAAGTAATCGGAATCGTGCCAAACATACTTATACTTTTGATTAAGTTTAAATAGACAGTTTTTGTGTCTGATATGAATTTTTTTTCGTGTAAAAAGTCGAATAAGATGTGTTGAACTGAAGGAGTAATCGATAACTATCTGACTAGACTGTTTGTACGTTTGCTAATTGTTTTGTTTTCATATCATTTTACATGTTATATCGCCCATTTTAGTCCCGTGTTTGTCGGACTTTCACGTGAGGAGTGACTTAAGTTTATACTTTTTAAACAAATTTAAAAACATTTTAGTATAAATATAGAAAAAATTCAAATCAATATGGGTAATCAGCATGGAAAGAAAGAACAAAAATTACCATTCACACCCGAACAGATTAAAATACTCGAGGCCTCCTTTCGAGCTTGTGGAATACATTCCGAAAAACTGCAAAAGGAGAAATTATTGGTAAATAAATAACAAATTAAAATTTTCTTCATTAATTTATTAAGAATTTATGCATAAATAAAAGGCGGATCATTAAGTACAATAACATACGAAAATTCTAATAAAATTTCAATTATCTATAAAAAGGCTGAACTTGAACCTTAAAATTCTTAGGATTGAATTATTAATTATTATTCTGGATGTTAAAGTCACGAAAAAATACGATATCGGCAATTTATAATTATTGTATGAAAATTTTTCCATAATAGTACTGTTTTGTAATAGAAACGAAAATATAATTGTGAACTATATTCATAACTATATATCAACATACGTTTTTTATAAACAATTTTCAACATAACTGTTTGTTATTAGTTTTGTGTATTTAATGAACCTAGTGTGTTAGTAGAGCAGTTATATTTATGTCAATATTAGCAAATAATGTACCAAGTTTTAGCATTAATTTGCATATAATTTAGTTTTGACATAAATTTAATATTAGCAGTCATAAGACAAGGTATGATATATTTATGATTAATGTGCTGCTGCTGATTATATATGTACATATCTACTTATTTTATCTCTCTCGATAAGCCGCGGTAAGCGCCAATCACTTCCCTTTCATATAAAGTTTGATGTTTTCCAATTTTATGATATAATAACTACTTAACGGTGATTGCTTCACACACATTCTGTTTTGGGGATTTATTGTAAATTAAAATATATTTGATTACATACATGGAAGAATTTTGGACTTTTCGCACAATCGCATACAAGTGTTCATAAACATGAGTATATTCATAAATTCTGTGAAATAAATAAATATTTTTAGATTACAAATAAGGTTTAGATGTAGTCGTTTTTTTTACTTTGGTTGGTTGAAAAGAGAGGCCAGATAACAACAAGCGGCCTCACATAATATCATTAGACCCATTGATCGTCCAAGTCATAACCATCCAAGTTACACACTATCTGCTTTTTTATATTTTTACATCTTTTTTTTTTAGAAAAAAAACTTGTTTTTTACAATTTCATACAACATATTTGATTCTAACTATTGTGTCAAATTTACTTCTTTGCATGTAGAACATGCTAATCGTCTTTAAGCCAAGTTTACAGTGAACGTTTTCAGTATTAAATATGTATAATACTCAATTATTCTATATACAGTGGAACTTCCATTACTTGAAGATCTCCATAACTCGAATTTTTGAATTGGCAATAGCGTTTAGAAATTAAATTTCATACAAATATCCTTCTATAACTTGAACTTCTATAACTCGAAGTTCCCTGTAACTCGAACTCTTGAAGTGGCAATAGAAGTCAAATTTCCATCCATAAATAGAACTTTTCGACCAGGGCATAATATATAATTTAAAATTTTACTATCAAGGAACAAGTTTAAAGGAGTCACTATATTCGTATTGAGATGAACAAGAAAAATGATGTTACACTTATAGATTTCATAAATCGTGCAACAAAGGCATGATATACAGACGTCAAGAGCCAAACAATAGCAAAGTGCAACAAACAATACTATAGAATACATGTTTTAATGTATTTAAATAAAACCTTTTGCGAAGTAAATAACTAAAACTGTGAACTATATTTTACATCTTTTTGAAAAATTCATGTTTTAATGAAATATTCTATAACTCGAAGTCTATCTAACTGGAAGCTTTTTGTGGATTATGGTGATTCGAGATAGAGAAGACCCACTGTATATTATTGTTTTAAAGTAAAAGGTTTAAACAGTCCCCATAGGGAGCCTTAATTGATGCCAAATAGTTCTCATTCGTATTTTGTCGAACATATTTTGTTTTTTATAACGGATTTTATCCGCTCTGACATTGAATTTATCAGATTTTGTAATGTTCCTGCTGCGATACCGTTATACCACATATCTTCAAGAATTCTATGCAATTCAGCTAAAGTTTTTGGTCTCTTCTGTGTATCTGAGTCTTCATTATAAACCAAAGGTTCTCAATTTGATTGAGATCCGGACTATTACCTGAACATTGTTAAAGTCGAAACCCCGATTTTTAATAAACAATCACCTGAAAGAAAAATGAAAGGACAAGTATAAAATTTTTAATTAAAATTATAGCAATAACCTCTAGATGTACAAAAAAATTCATACTTACTATTTTGGCACACTGGCATGGCGCAGAGTCATGTTGGAAAATGTGGACATCCGCTCATGAAAAATGGTCCTCTATTGAGGGTATTAAATTCGTCTCAAGTATCTCCTGGTACTTAAACCCGTTGACGGTTCCATCTATTAGGGTTAGTTGTCCAAGGCCATGGTAAGAAAACCATCCCCAGACCATTTGGCTACCTCCCTGCTTAACGGTTTTCTGAAGACATTCGTCCTTGAACCACTCACAAGTTCTCCGCCTTGCGTTCGACATGCCGTCGCTACAAGGAAGGTTAAATTTTGATGCATCCGAGAAGATAACATTTCGCCAAACAAGATGAGTCCAATTTTCATAATATTTTCCAATCGCTTACGGTTTTGACGCATTTTTGAGGTCCAAAGTGGCTTTTTGGCGGGGCCACGAGCGTTCAAATCAACATTTTGAATCCTTCAACGAACGGTTCTTGGGCAAATTTTTTGTACCGACATCTTGAAATAACTCCACTTTAACGTCCTCAGCAGTTTTGTAGCGATCCCTAAAAAAACGTTCCATCACCCGATTTTTCTTTGAATTTGTCTTCTTTGCTCCAGAGCCATTTTTTTTCTTAAGAGATCTGTTTTATCGATTTTTTTAGGAATTCTCCGACGGAGGGCTTGCTGAAGCCAACTCTATTACTTATTTCCCGAATAGTAGTACTGGTCGGTCACATTCGCCCTTTAAATACAAATCGACGGCTTGTCCGCAATTCACTGTGCGCTACTGTATTTACAAAAAACTTAGTAGGAGATGAGGCCACGCCCACTTCTCCAAAAAATGGCATCCAAATACGTCCCTTCATAGTGCGATATTTTATACCAAATTTTACTTCCATAGCTTTATTTATGGCTTAGTTATGACACTTTATGTGTTTTAGGTTTTCGCCATTTTGTGGGCGTGGCAGTCATTTCGCCCATATTCCAAAAAAAAATCCTTCCTATGGTGACAAAAAACACGTGTACCAAGTTTCATCTAGATATTTTAATTTTTATTCAAGTTACAGCTTGCACAGACGAACGGATAGACAGACATCTGGATTTGAACTCCACTCGTGTATGATATTATACTTATGGATTGCATAAATCATGTAACAAAGGCATGGATACAGACAGATAGCAAACTGCAACGAACAAATTACAGAATACATTTTATAAAGTTTTATGTACACACGTTAGGCGAAATAAATAAATAATAATGTGTATAAATCTATATTTTAGAGCTTTTAAAAAAATTACATGTTTTAATGAAAATTCTGTAACTCGAAGTCTCTTCAAGTTAGAAGTTTTTTTGTGGATTATGGTGATTCGAGTTAGAGAAGTTCCACTGTATATCGAAAAACAGAAAACGTTCAATAAACTTATTTACATTGTTACTTTAATATCCTCGACGTTTCATAACTTTAAAATTAATAATATTAACAATAACTGCGGTTCATCCTGATTTATTCATACATACACTGCTTTACAGATAAATAGGTACATACGCCTATAAGGCAATAATTTATATTAATCTTGAATATTTTATAGCATTATTAGAGATTATATTTTATTAACAATAATAAAAATTTGGGTTTGTGTCATAATTCAATTGTATTTTTATATTTTGATAGTTCCCAAATTGTCAGTCAACTTCTATTGTTACGATTAATTTACCAATTGAGGGCTAATGAGGGTAAATTGCATAATATAAAAATACTAGCGTAATATGTATATAATGGCAATACGGTCTAATCATTATAAGTATCATGATTAGGGAATTTACAAGCCGTACTAATTTATTTTTATAGTGCCCTATTAAATTAGCATAGTTAGAAGACGAAACGTTGCAGTCGCATGTACTATTTTCCGTTCTATTTCATGTACTATTTCTGCAATTAATAGCTGTCATCGATTATTCACTTCTCTGCTCGCTATCTTTGGGCGCTGCTCGTCTGTCAAAAAATGTACATATTTAAATAATTTGAAAGCAACAACAAAGTTATCTAGTTGAATTCGTACAGGAGAGTATGCGTATACCTTGCTATCGCCGCTTGCTGAGTGCTGCCAAATTTTGTTTTACATATTTATACTATTCAAAATGACGACTCACAGGACAAATTTTAGACAAAAATGACAATACAAATATATATGTTTGTTGTTTTTACTTTGAAATACATTTTAATTTATTAAATAATACGAAAAGCATAGACGCAGCTCGAAACACAGGTTTACTAAAATATTTGTGTGCAGATTTAAGTATTTCTCCACCTAAAAAAATGGTTCAGCGCTATTGCGCATTTATAAGGGGACATTTTAGCTTGCACCATAAGTGCTGCCTCTCTGTTTGAATTACAGGATAGTGCGTTCTTTTGGCTTCTATATAACGCTTCCCTGCAAGACAGGTACCGGCGAATTCTTCGGTGAAATGCCAGGGAGCGGTACTAGCAGTTTCAATGAATGTTTCTATGCCATTCTTAAGGGCGAATTGACAAAAGTACCCGAAACTATTGTGTACGTGTGATCGTTCATCCCTTTCTTGCACATTACATTCATCATTTAACAATTTATATATACCTCTTGCACAATTTGGGGAATGGTATTGGTACAATCACGGATGAAAGACCCAAAACTGCGAACGAAAACAACATGTGCACTTCCAGTACTGTTCTTGGTACTATCACGGATGAAAGACCCAAAACTGCACGTGCACTTTCAGTACTGCGACCCACAAAAGCCCAGACACTATACCCGCTATTTTCGGTTAGTTCTACCAAAATCCCGAATGAAAATTTAATAACAAAATCATTAATTATATTTCATATTTATTTAAAATATCATGCCATTTAGGTGTTTATTATTATATGTGAAGACTATTTTTTTATAAGATCTGTTCTTTCATTAATTTCACTAGTACTAGATTCATCTGGGAGAAGGGTTTCTATAAAATATAAAGTAAAATTTGAATTTTTATAAAGTTTGTAATAAAAGTTGGTAATAATTACCTTATGTTTCAGGAAATCTAAATCAAGCACGGCACCGTTGAAGTCTTAACATCCATGCTTTTGCTGTAGTATTTCTATTGAACTAATTTCGGTGAATTTATGTCCTTGTAAAGCGATACAACAACTTTATGATTCCTCAATACATGGTGAAAATGAATCAAAAAAGTCCTCCTTATTAAACATACAAAAAATTTTTAAATTTCTATGAGCATAAACATTCACTTAAATTTAACCTTTACTTTCTGTGTTTTAGCTGCTAATGGCACGGCCAAGTGCCGGTTATCCCAAAAATACTGAAACTGCTTTGCCCTCTAGCTCATTGGCAAAACCCAGTTGACACACGTCGTGATAATAAACGGTTTCAAAAGCACCTTAACCATGTCGTTCCAATTCTCGTGCTTGTGTTGATCAAAAGGTTTAATGGCACATAAACTTAATATCTGGTGTGTAAAAGATTAGTGTTCCATATAGCAGCGTTTGCATCCATAGTTCTGGATTTGTTTGCAGCACATATTCCATCGCTTCGAAAGTTCCACGCTGCTACAATAAGTGACACCATAAGTTTGCGTACCTTTAACGCGCCATACGAGGTTTGCATATATGTGTATGTAGTGGTGTTATTAAAATTTCTTTGAATGTATTGGATTTTCAGTACCCATGACTTGCTGGGTTAAGCTCCAGTTACCGATGCTTGACTTGACTCAGCTTCGAAAAATTTGGCTTGGAAAACTTAGATGCAGTTATACTTCACACAACTTCAACTTCAGCTGTTATTATTATAGTTTCTGGGTAGAGTTGCCAGATGTGCATATTTAGCTTTAAAATTAAGTTTTTTAAATTAAAATATCACCAAGATTGAAGATTTTAAAACTAGTATACAAAAAATCTTCACTATTAGGAAATCTGTGAACACGTAAAGATTTTATGTTTGAAAGAAAACTCTTTAATAAATATATGAATATAGCTTTGAGCAGAATACCACAAAAGAAACGTGCACACGTAGTTCAGTTTTTCGATATTTGGAATTGTTACAATATGTAATAAATTGGAGCCAGCCAAGCGTATATATGATAGGTGAATAAATAATTTATTCAAATTATATTTGAACATTTACAATAAATTCGCAAAATATTTTTTTTCTGAGCAGATCACCACAAATTCTTGCAGAGATTCGCAATAGTTAAGTTTCTGTTGTAAAAATTACCCTCATATCGTACCTATTTGATTTTATTTGTTTATTGCATTTAAAGTTAAACAAGTATTTGCGTTATAAATAAAATAAACGATTTTTTTATTAAACACATTAAAAAATAATTGTTGTGAAAAAGGTATTTTCCTCTGAATTATCTTATTTTTTCTTTATTTGAAGATTTATAAATATTAAAGATTAGAATTTTAACATATTTAATTTTAACCGAAAACATTCAGGCAACACTGGAATAGTGTCATAATGAGAATGAAAAGAGAAGCAGTAAGAGAGGGAAAGCAGTTCAAATGTCAACGTAACTTAGAGTTCTAAATTCAACAGACTTTCAAGTCAAGTCATGCGTTCGGTAATCAAATACATGCAAGGCCCATTAAACGGATCTTTTATGTGACAGTTCTCAAGTCTCTCTAGGTCAAGTCAAGCAACGTTAACTGGAGCTTTAGCCATCGATGGCTAATATATCACAGAAGAAAGGGAACGTTCAATAAATACTTTTCAATATAATAGCATTTTAATTAAAACTATATATATATATTTGGCGTAGGAACCGCTTTAAGCGATTATAGCCGAATCCACCAGAGCGCGCCACTCATTCCTCCTTTTTGCTTTTTGGCGCCAATTGGAAACACCAAGTGAAGCCAGGTCACTTTGCACTTGGTCTTTCCACCGGAGTGGAGGTCGTCCTCTTCCGCGGCTTCCTCCAGCGGGTACTGCATCGAATACTTTCAGAGCTGGAGTGTTTTCTTCCATCCGTACAACATGACCTAGCCAGCGTAGCCGCTGTCTTTTTATTCGCTGAACTATGTCAATGTCGTCGTATAAATCGTACAGCTCATCGTTCCATCGCCTGCGGTATTCGCCGTTGCCAATGTTTAGAGGACCAAAAATCTTGCGCAAAACCTTTCTCTCGAAAACCCCAAGAGTCGTCTCATCGGATGTTGTCATCGTCCACGCTTCAGCGCCATACATCAGGACGGGAATAATGAGCGACTTATAGAGTTTGATTTTGGTTCGTCGAGAGAGGACTTTACTTTTCAATTGCCTACTCAGTCCAAAGTAGCACCTGTTGGCAAGAGTGATTCTGCGTTGGATTTCAAGGCTGACATTGTTGGTGTTGTTAATGCTGGTTCCCAGATAAACGAAATTATCTACAACTTCAAAGTTATGACTGTCAACAGTGACGTGGGAGCCAAGACGCGAGTGCGCCGACTGTTTGTTTGATGACAGGAGATATTTCGTCTTGTCCTCATTCACCACCAGACCCATACGCTTCGCTTCTTTATCTAGTCTGGAAAACGCAGAGCAAACGGCGCGGTTGTTGCTTCCGATGATATCAATATCATCGGCATACGCCAGGAGCTGTACACTCTTGTAGAAGATTGTACCCTCTCTATTTAGTTCTGCAGCTCGTATTATTTTTTCCAGCAATAGATTGAAGAAGTCGCACGATAGTGAGTCACCCTGTCTGAAGCCTCGTTTGGTATCGAACGGCTCGGAGAGGTCCTTCCCGATCCTGACGGAGCTTTTGGTGTTGCTCAACGTCAGCTTACATAGCCGTATTAGTTTTGCAGGGATTCTCATCCGAGGCTCGGTGTTTGTTTTCATTGGGGAGATTTTTTTATGTGGTGGGTCCCAAGCCCTACGCACAACCGCACAAGCGGGCTTCGCCTTCTCACTTTAGCTCGCCTCCAAACGGATGTCTGTTAGCTACCCAGGGGATACTTGGTCTAAAACCGGAAGTCGTGAGCTGCTTGAGTCATATGCAAAAGAATCGTTCCTGGCCACTCCCAAGTGAATGGCAATCAGAAACTTTCCTCACTTGCGTGAACTTCTACATATGACCCCATCCCCCAACTTCTACATATGACCCCATCCCCCAATTTTAATTAAAACTAATTTATTTAAATTTAATTAATTTTTTTCATATTTAAATTTAATTAACTTTTTTCATATTTCGTATCCATCTTGATTGGATTACACAATTTCGAGCGTTCAAATTTAGAAGCAAAAGTATACTTAGGTCCACTATTGTTCAATCGCAAATTGTGTGGTGGCACATGTAAATCCAGGGCATCTAAAAACTACAGCAAGTTGACTACTTCATCAGAAATTGATTGCATAATAATCCAATTTTTTTGCGGCTGAAACACACATCGTCTTTTGTAGCCACATGGTTGCAAGTACTATCTGTGAACCAAATATATTGTGTATTTTCATAAACTTTATTGGTTTGATGGTTATGCGAAGTACTAATATTATATTATTTTTTAATCCTGTTAAATCACACTGACATTGATCATTTTACATTTAGTTTCGTTATTGCTTTTTATTTATTGTTGTTTGATACAATATTATTTGTATTCAATTCTTCATTATAATACCTTTATAACAAAAGAAACCAATTTAAAAACATCAAATCATTTATTAACTGTTTGTCATCGATTGGATAACTGTTGATACCGTGATCAATTTCGTGAGACACTGTAAAATATTTTTTACAATAATCTTTTAATCCTTAGGAGTCTTGGTCAAATATTATAGATGCTCATTTGGCTGAATGCACTGCAAATTTCCTTTTCAAAAGGATACAGCAAACGACACCCACAATTACATTAGGACGGTATGTCGAACCATACTATATAGTTGAGAATGGAACAATCGATGATAAAGTGAATTTTCTGGCCTCCTCACTGGAGCAAACAGATACAAATCAATACACAATAAAGGAATTGGAACATGTAAGATTAAGATTTTATTCCAATGAGGAATTTAATCTAAGATTTGGTTTACCAGTATATTGCAGCTGTTCTAAAAAGTTATTTAAAAATCGAGTCCCATCATTGTACGGAAGCGTTTGAAAGTTGGAAGGAACATGGATATCAGTCGGCGGATCGAACAATATTTGCCTTTTCAAAAGGACTTATTCGTAGTATGTGTCAAGGTCACGATCATTACCTTAATTTAAGTCAGCTGGAAGAATGGCTGCAGGTAAATCCCACATTTCTTATTATATGGAGGGAAGTATTTAATGGCTTATATAGCAGAAATTCAGCAAAGTCGCTTAAATCAAGCTGTGTTCTTTCTTCGAACATTCTACCAGTATTAGAAGGTAAATATTGAATGATAATTTATAGCACATAATTTACACAAGATATTAACTACTGTTTTCTTAGGTTTAGCTGTTGGCACAAATTACACCCCAATCATAGACATTCCACATGTGATATTTGTGAATAGTAATTTACCAAATGAGTATCGTAATAAATGGCGTTTCTTATTCTCATCAAAAATAATGGGTGAAAGTTTTTCGACAATGTTGGGAAAGATTTTGAATCGAGGACCTACGCTTTTGGTTATTGAAGACGAGGATCGGTATCTGTTTGCCGGTTACAATCCAGAGTCTTGGGCGTTAAAATCACACTTTTTTGGTATGATATTGATAATTTACATATGTATATTCCTAATAACTTACACATTTTGTATTTAAGGTAACGAAAGTTCACTTCTTTATACCTTGAGTCCAGCAATGCGTTGTTTTAACAGCACAGGATATAATAACCATTACCAATATTTGAATTTAAATCAGCAAACTATGCCCAATGGTTTGGTAAGTAATATTGTTTCCGCTATAATGGCTGTGCCGAATGAAATACTTGATCATTTATTAGTTACTATAACATAATTGCTAAAAATTACAATATTTCCCCTTATCTCGATATATATGATAAGCTTAAAGTTTTATATTAACGAAATTAACAAGAATACAAATGCAAGTATTTATTCCTCTTAAATTATTAGAGCAAGTAGAACAATAGTATTAACCCGGTACTGTCATACACGTAAAAGCTGTCGTACACATTGTTCTACTCTGAGTAGTCTCACAATTTCACAGTCGATGCTTATTTTCTATAAAATTGTATTATGCCATTTGATCAAATGACCATCTATAAAAAGTAAGGAAAGGCTAAGTTCGGATGTAACCGAACATTTTATACTCTCGCAATTTATTTCATTTTATTAGTATAACACACAATTTGACTCACATATTCGGCATATAGTATATGTATATTACCATTGAAAGTTAAACCCTAATATTAATATCAAAGTCGTATAAGTATGGGGGAAGTTATGACCAGATTTCAGTTATTTGTAGTATTTTCGGTACAAAATTTATTACAATCACTGAGGCCCTCATGTTCGATATACAGGGCCTTGAAAACTTATGGTCCGATTTCGGCAATTTTTAGAAGGGTGATGTCACACTATAAATGCAGTATTTGTGCAAAGTTCTGTTCCGATATCTTTACTAGTGCTTACTTTATATATTGTAAAGTAAACGATTTAGATCGACTTCAAAGTTCTGGTTTTTCAAAACATATTTCCATTTTTGAACTATATAAGAAAGTGGCTGAAAGAAATGACTCTAGAGAGTTTGGTTGATATTATAAAAAAAATTACATCCTAATATGCTCCTTCGTAGTGCGATACTTTGTACCAAATTTTACTTTATGGCACTTTATAAGTTTTCGGTTATCGCCATTTTGTGGGCGTGGTAATGGTCCGATTTCGCCCATTTTCAATACCAACCTCAGGGTCCTAAGGAATATGTGTACCAAGTTTCATTAAGATTGAAATTATTACACTGTACAACACTCGTCTGTGTATTGAATCAAACTAACTTTTACAGGGAGATTAAGTCATAAGTAAAAAAAAACGTGTGTTCTTCGATATTCGATGTTAGCATCCAAACCGAGATATTTGCCTTGGAAGTTCAAAAAAAAGGCTTATTAAAACAAATTATTATTAATTACTGGATATAGTTACAAAAAAAAAAACAAAAAATAGAACAATCTTATTTTCTTCATAATTCAGTGGTGTATAAAATGTTTTCGTTCAAGCTTGTATGACAGATGTTATTAGGGGTTAAAGTTGGATGTTCGAAAAAAATAAAAAACTTTATATTTTGAAAGAAATAGTCCAATTTTTTTACAGTTTTGTATGGTTGTGAATATTGTTAAGCAACCTTCCTCCTGGTATGCGTATATATTTAATTTCAATATAAATCTTCCAGAAAAACACTTAATGAAAAAATATATATCATATAATTAGAAGAAATATGCATACAAACAAAAAAGTAACATTGTTTTTTTTTAATTTAATTTTTTTTTTTTCAAACGTCAAACTTTGACCGCTTGTACATATTATCTGTCAAATAAGCTTGATCGAAAAATGTTATATTACATTTAAATAAAGTTATGGTTTACAAACTATGTATTTACTTGGCTTACATTTGACTTAAACTAAATATGATAGAAGCATTCCAATCATTTTTTTTTTCATATAATGTCATTTTCAATCTGAACAGCTTATTTGGCTATAACTGAAGTATTAATAAGGAAATCGAAATAAAACTTAAAGTATATGGAAAAAATTTATTACGAATACTGAATGAAAAAAAAAACACATGCTCATATGTGTGCTCATGTGCATATGACAAACATGTATATTGCATTTGTATTTAAACAATTTTTTTTTTAAGTGTATATATGTAGATTAAAAAATGTTTTAATGCACATAAACGTGCTAAAAGTTTTTAAAGTTCAACAACTAAGACATACATGTATTTGAAAAATAATAAGGACAGCGATGAATAAAAAGTATGTGTAACTAATACTAATGTTTGCTGAAGAACGTGTGCATTAACTATTGCTAGTCTGACAACACAAACGTAAACTTATTTAGTTCTGAACGATATATTTATTATATAAAAAGCCAATTAATTAATTTTAAAACTCTAAGTACACGAAAAAGACAGCTAAATATGGTGGCTGAAAAATTATGATTTGAGGTTCGTTTTCACACAACGGACTAAGCCCACACTATAACTTACAGGGCAGTATAAAAGCAACCGAATATGTTAATATATTCCAAAAATGTATGATATAGTACTCTGAAGACATTATAGCACTTAGGTGGATATTTCATTAGGGCAACGACCAAAAACACACGGCTGGGTGGAGAAACGAGTGTTTTGAAGTCACAGACTTCAATATGGTGCAGTGGCCTCCGCAATCCCCTGAGCAAAATTCCATAGAAAATTTATGGGATACAGTGAAGAACAATGGGTGTGATGAAGTGGCCTTCGCAATTCCCTGATCAAAATTCCATAAACAATTTATGGAATACATTGAAGAACAATGGGAGGAATTTGCGCAATTAACAATGTCGAGCTCTGGATGGACGACATTTCCGGTTTCTGTCTGCCAAAACCTAGTTTGTCTAAGCCGAAGCGATAACGATGCAATTTAAACAACCATGCATTTAAAAAACATCTTTTACTAATTAGAAACTGGTATTAATATAATTGGAGGAAAACTACAGTGAAACTTCCATAACTCGAACTCTTGAATTGACAATAGCGTTTAGAAGCCAAATTTCATAAAAATTTCCTTCCCTAACTCGAATTTCTATAACTCGAAGTTCTCCATAACTCGAACTCTTGAAGAGGCAATAGAGTGCAACTTACATACAAATTTCCTTCCATAAATCGAACTTTTTGGTCAGGACATAATATAAAATTTTAAATTTTACTATCGAGGCTGAATTTTAAAAGAGTCTCTCTATATTGTACGGAGGCGAACAGAGTGCAACTTACATACAAATTTCCTTCCATAAATCGAACTTTTTGGTCAGGACATAATATAAAATTTTAAATTTTACTATCGAGGCTGAATTTTAAAAGAGTCTCTCTATATTGTACGGAGGCGAACAAAAAATATAATTTTACACAAATTGATTGCATAAATCATCTAACAAACGCAAAGTGCAACAAACAAAATTACAGAATACATGTGCTAACGCATGTACATAAAACTTTATGCGAAAGCAATATATACTAGAGAAGTTCCACTGTAGTTCTTTGTTCTTATTAAATATTGTAATATTTTTAGTAAAACTAGAGGTGTCCTTATTATTTTTCACTTGTCAAAAACGGCAAATTATAAAGAAAAATCAAAATAACATACAAAGCTTGGGTCGGCTTTAGTATACTACTTTCGGTAATAAAATGGGTATCGTTGGAAAGAGGATGTTCTCCAGATTAAGAATATATAGCTGCAGCTGACTTATAGTTTTCGAGATATTCGCACTTAAAGTTGAAAAAAGTACAACTTTATCTCGAATTTTCACAATATATACAGAATATTTTATTAATATTATGCACTTATTTTACACATACACTTCACCTCATTTTTTCTGCATATTTATGTTATAAAGATTATGACGAAAATAGCTGTAAATAAATATTTAACATTTTACACAAATCTCTTAATTTCAACAATAACAAAAAGGGTTGAAGCTTGACAAGTAATAAGTGTTGCCATATCACTTACCACAGTGTGTATATTACCATTGAAAGTTAAACCCTAATATTAATATCAAAGTCGTATAAGTATGGGGGAAGTTATGACCAGATTTCAGTTATTTGTAGTATTTTCGGTACAAAATTTATTACAATCACTGAGGCCCTCATGTTCGATATACAGGGCCTTGAAAACTTATGGTCCGATTTCGGCAATTTTTAGAAGGGTGATGTCACACTATAAATGCAGTATTTGTGCAAAGTTCTGTTCCGATATCTTTACTAGTGCTTACTTTATATATTGTAAAGTAAACGATTTAGATCGACTTCAAAGTTCTGGTTTTTCAAAACATATTTCCATTTTTGAACTATATAAGAAAGTGGCTGAAAGAAATGACTCTAGAGAGTTTGGTTGATATTATAAAAAAAATTACATCCTAATATGCTCCTTCGTAGTGCGATACTTTGTACCAAATTTTACTTTATGGCACTTTATAAGTTTTCGGTTATCGCCATTTTGTGGGCGTGGTAATGGTCCGATTTCGCCCATTTTCAATACCAACCTCAGGGTCCTAAGGAATATGTGTACCAAGTTTCATTAAGATTGAAATTATTACACTGTACAACACTCGTCTGTGTATTGAATCAAACTAACTTTTACAGGGAGATTAAGTCATAAGTAAAAAAAAACGTGTGTTCTTCGATATTCGATGTTAGCATCCAAACCGAGATATTTGCCTTGGAAGTTCAAAAAAAAGGCTTATTAAAACAAATTATTATTAATTACTGGATATAGTTACAAAAAAAAAAAACAAAAAATAGAACAATCTTATTTTCTTCATAATTCAGTGGTGTATAAAATGTTTTCGTTCAAGCTTGTATGACAGATGTTATTAGGGGTTAAAGTTGGATGTTCGAAAAAAATAAAAAACTTTATATTTTGAAAGAAATAGTCCAATTTTTTTACAGTTTTGTATGGTTGTGAATATTGTTAAGCAACCTTCCTCCTGGTATGCGTATATATTTAATTTCAATATAAATCTTCCAGAAAAACACTTAATGAAAAAATATATATCATATAATTAGAAGAAATATGCATACAAACAAAAAAGTAACATTGTTTTTTTTTAATTTAATTTTTTTTTTTTCAAACGTCAAACTTTGACCGCTTGTACATATTATCTGTCAAATAAGCTTGATCGAAAAATGTTATATTACATTTAAATAAAGTTATGGTTTACAAACTATGTATTTACTTGGCTTACATTTGACTTAAACTAAATATGATAGAAGCATTCCAATCATTTTTTTTTCATATAATGTCATTTTCAATCTGAACAGCTTATTTGGCTATAACTGAAGTATTAATAAGGAAATCGAAATAAAACTTAAAGTATATGGAAAAAATTTATTACGAATACTGAATGAAAAAAAAAACACATGCTCATATGTGTGCTCATGTGCATATGACAAACATGTATATTGCATTTGTATTTAAACAATTTTTTTTTTTAAGTGTATATATGTAGATTAAAAAATGTTTTAATGCACATAAACGTGCTAAAAGTTTTTAAAGTTCAACAACTAAGACATACATGTATTTGAAAAATAATAAGGACAGCGATGAATAAAAAGTATGTGTAACTAATACTAATGTTTGCTGAAGAACGTGTGCATTAACTATTGCTAGTCTGACAACACAAACGTAAACTTATTTAGTTCTGAACGATATATTTATTATATAAAAAGCCAATTAATTAATTTTAAAACTCTAAGTACACGAAAAAGACAGCTAAATATGGTGGCTGAAAAATTATGATTTGAGGTTCGTTTTCACACAACGGACTAAGCCCACACTATAACTTACAGGGCAGTATAAAAGCAACCGAATATGTTAATATATTCCAAAAATGTATGATATAGTACTCTGAAGACATTATAGCACTTAGGTGGATATTTCATTAGGGCAACGACCAAAAACACACGGCTGGGTGGAGAAACGAGTGTTTTGAAGTCACAGACTTCAATATGGTGCAGTGGCCTCCGCAATCCCCTGAGCAAAATTCCATAGAAAATTTATGGGATACAGTGAAGAACAATGGGTGTGATGAAGTGGCCTTCGCAATTCCCTGATCAAAATTCCATAAACAATTTATGGAATACATTGAAGAACAATGGGAGGAATTTGCGCAATTAACAATGTCGAGCTCTGGATGGACGACATTTCCGGTTTCTGTCTGCCAAAACCTAGTTTGTCTAAGCCGAAGCGATAACGATGCAATTTAAACAACCATGCATTTAAAAAACATCTTTTACTAATTAGAAACTGGTATTAATATAATTGGAGGAAAACTACAGTGAAACTTCCATAACTCGAACTCTTGAATTGACAATAGCGTTTAGAAGCCAAATTTCATAAAAATTTCCTTCCCTAACTCGAATTTCTATAACTCGAAGTTCTCCATAACTCGAACTCTTGAAGAGGCAATAGAGTGCAACTTACATACAAATTTCCTTCCATAAATCGAAGTTTTTGGTCAGGACATAATATAAAATTTTAAATTTTACTATCGAGGCTGAATTTTAAAAGAGTCTCTCTATATTGTACGGAGGCGAATAGAGTGCAACTTACATACAAATTTCCTTCCATAAATCGAACTTTTTGGTCAGGACATAATATAAAATTTTAAATTTTACTATCGAGGCTGAATTTTAAAAGAGTCTCTCTATATTGTACGGAGGCGAACAAAAAATATAATTTTACACAAATTGATTGCATAAATCATCTAACAAACGCAAAGTGCAACAAACAAAATTACAGAATACATGTGCTAACGCATGTACATAAAACTTTATGCGAAAGCAATATATACTAGAGAAGTTCCACTGTAGTTCTTTGTTCTTATTAAATATTGTAATATTTTTAGTAAAACTAGAGGTGTCCTTATTATTTTTCACTTGTCAAAAACGGCAAATTATAAAGAAAAATCAAAATAACATACAAAGCTTGGGTCGGCTTTAGTATACTACTTTCGGTAATAAAATGGGTATCGTTGGAAAGAGGATGTTCTCCAGATTAAGAATATATAGCTGCAGCTGACTTATAGTTTTCGAGATATTCGCACTTAAAGTTGAAAAAAGTACAACTTTATCTCGAATTTTCACAATATATACAGAATATTTTATTAATATTATGCACTTATTTTACACATACACTTCACCTCATTTTTTCTGCATATTTATGTTATAAAGATTATGACGAAAATAGCTGTAAATAAATATTTAACATTTTACACAAATCTCTTAATTTCAACAATAACAAAAAGGGTTGAAGCTTGACAAGTAATAAGTGTTGCCATATCACTTACCACAGTGTAAGTGTAAAATAAGTGCATAATATTAATAAAATATTCTGTATATATTGTGAAAATTCGATACCCATTTTATTAGTATACTAAAGTTTCCCCCAAAGCTTTGCTAAATTTTCGTAAAACTAAAGAAACATATAATTTGAATATGTTGCCAATAAATTTGTCTTTGATTCTCTCACATTTCTAGATGGACATTAACTTCATCTACACTAGGGCACTGTCCTTATTTTTTTCACATAACTGTATGGCCTGTTACATATTCAGTATTTATCGTGATATTTCCTGTATCGCGATATTTATTGAACGTTTAGCATGCAATATTGATGGATCACGATCCATATCACAAAATATTTAAATATTTTGAAATCCAGTTCGCGGATCGTTGATCGCGAGATAAATATTGAATATGTAGCATATTTTGTGATATACATGTCCGAATTGGTGAAATACAACAGTGCCAAAATTTTAAAATCAACTTTATTCTAATAAATGAACATGAATTATACTGTTTACAATAGAATCTTTGCCAGAGCTATGCAACTCATCTGCCAAAGGTTTTTTGATAACGTCCAAATATTGTATACATTTAATGAATCGATGTGGGAGCAAAAGCAATAGCCAAACATGATTTTCTTAGGTTTTCTTCTGAAATTTTATGAAAAAATGTACGAACAAATAAACAAATCAATTTTTAAAATATTTTTTCTTGTGAAAACACTAATAACATCGTATAAATATTGACGTAATATATATTGAACATCTAGCAGTCGCGAAGTAATCCATCAATATTCAATATAGATCGCGATCCAAATATCACGATACATATTGAAGGTGTAGCAGGCCCCTACATAAACTATGAAAATGAAATTTTGTACAGAGATACAGATATACCAAATATTAGGTTTTTCAAATATCCGGTGGTTTTTATACCGTATATATCGGTTAATATGTGAGATATCTTACCAAATTAGGTGAGCAGGTATACCAAAGTAAATTTTCTAATTCGGAAAATGTAGCTAAATGGCATTTATTTTACATTTTATTTTTCTTCTTTATTTGCAGGGAATCGGCGGTCAGTTTAATTATTGGGGATTATGGATTGATAGTGACTATGGAATAGGACAAAGTAGCGAATCCTGTACTACATATCGTGACTACATGCAGCTTAGCAAGCGAAAAGATTTTAAAATACGCAATATTGAAGTCTGGGGAATTGGCGACGAACCTAAAGATGAAGACTCTGAAGAAGAAGTGAGTATTGTTCCATTTTACATTGATATATTGTTTACTCAACATTTCTTCTATAAGTATATGAATTTATTTATATAAAAAATTTAATTATTTCAGAGCGGTGTGAAGAATTCAATCTTGGATAAAAATTTAGAGGATAAAGTTATGCTTCAGTTGGCTGGTAAAGAAATGCATTCAGAGGGTCTGCGTGAACCGGACATGGATTTGTGAATATATATTAATTTAGTTTTAAGCTGAAGTCAAAATTTATTTATTTACCTTTATAATTGGAAATTTTTTACTACACTGTGAATAAGTTTTGAACGATATCTATTACTACATGCCTACATAAAATGTAATGTAGCTGTTAAACATAAATAATATACTCTTAAACGTACAAACTTACTATTTTATTCACTTTGAAATGACATTTTACAATTATTTGTAAGAGCAAATTACGAAGGGAATGTTCCTTTGACGACATGAACAATTGGTGTTGAAAAATTGGTTGCGAAACTTAATACCCAAGATTGTTTAGAAATGTGTTCTAACTAAAGCAAATAAAATAAGTTTTCACAAAATTATGTTCTTTATTAGTAATTCAAAAAAAAAACAAGTAAGGAATGGCTGAGTTCGGGTGTAACCGAACATTTTATACTCTCGCTATTTATTTATTTAATTTTAGTAATATAACATACAAATTGACCCATATATTACAATTACCCACATAAAGTTCATTAGAAAACAAAAATCAATACATCTATTATATAAAAAGCAAAGCCATTTTTCGTTGTAATTTAATTCGATTCACACCAAATGTTTAGGCTTTGTTCGAACAAAATCGGTGAAGCTGTTTTTCATTTATCTATCGGCTGAACCGATTTGGATTTAGTCTTGAAATGTTTGTGAAGATGTAGGGAAGGTTTAAAAGGTGAGAAAAGTTAGAATAATAAGACGGGAAAACCCTACCCTTAGAAAATCCCTTTTCTTTTTCTCATACGTAAATTAGTTGTTGTTCGTTAGTCTCGGTAAAAGTCGAGAATAGCAGAATCGATTTGGCTAATTTTACACCCCTATTGTGTAAGGGTACTGGCGAATAGTCGCCAGTGTAGTTGCCTTGGCTACTGAGACTAGATTTCATATTACGATAAGCTATTTGCCTCAGTTGCCTAGAATACGCAGATAACAGCCCTGGGTTTACATTTTTGGCAATTATTTTGAAAGTATTTGACAGCATTGTTCAAATGTGAGTGACAATTTGTACAGTTAAAAATACAAATACAACAAAAACAAAAATATTTTATTTAAATCAAAATATAAAAAAACTATAATGAGTAGTTATTAATTATTTTTCACAAGTCGGGAAGGAATGCTTGAATGTCGCAATAATTCGAGTGCTAATTAGAGATCGTTCCAATCCTTTGGATGTTCCACTTGTGAGGTACGAAAATAATTAAAAAATTGTTGTTTTTACTTTATTTTGTATATTTTCAAATAGATTTGAAAGATATTTCGGTATATAAAACAAAGCATTTATATACTCTTTGGCCGCATTTTAAATCCATCAACCGATCAACTGCTGTCCGTCCAATTATGAAGATTTGCGCAGCGCTATGATTATTTGCTGAAAGTAGCTATCAGAAATGCCAGGGGAATAAATTCGGAATTTAACAACCTAAATTTGTACAATGTCAGTGATTTTTCAGAAGTGGCCACATTGATGCAACAGAAAATATGCCCAAAACATATAAAATTTAACATAGGTGTATATAAGCAAAATACTACTAAAATAATAAGCAATCAAACAGAATTTCCTGCTGTCTTCCGATGCATGAATGAAACACATGTGCACATAGCAGCACCTGCAACATCTGTATAATAATATCTATACCTACAGAAGTAAATCAAATATTACAAATTGCTTAAATTGTAGTATTATTAAAATATTAGCTTCTGCCATTCTTTTCCAGTCCAACCTCATACAAATAATTATATGTGTATGAACTTTTTGTAAAAAAAAATAAAAGATTACAAAATATTTCCGGGTATGCAGGTTTGCTATTACTATTATATACGATATAAAAAAAAATAAACATATTGCAATTTTTTTAAACTATAAAACATTAAGTTTAGGCTAATAGTAATTTATATGTGCATTTTACTATTTTTTACTAGTAAAATCTTATACATTGCAGTTTAACTGAAAGAAATGTTTATTTTAATAGTCAGCAGTATTTTAAAACATAGACTTTTGCTTAATCATAGAATTAACTAATGATTGAAGAATAGTTATGTAAATATTGGCCAATTCTTGCTTTATGGCTAATTTAAGGTGACGTAGTGTCTCAAACTGCTTTCCGTTTTGGAAAACAGGAGCAGAGAGGATCCCCCAGAGATTCGAACTCAATGCTGCACGATGTAATAAGGGAATTTTTCGGTCGCTAAAGATGTTCTTCGTGTGGATTCATGCGTTATCCCGCTGATATGTCCAGTTACAGGCTATAAATATTGCTTGCAAATTTTATCAACTCTCTGCCAAAAGATCTACATAAATACTAGTATTCATTTGTGTGAATTTAAAATATGTAGATATCTTTCCACTGCAGTAGAATGTAGCCCATGATACCAAGGTACCGCTTCCAAAACATCCTTGTAGCAGGCTCGTCGTTCCTGAACGGAATCTCTCCAATATTTCTTGCAATGATCTGAGCCGACCAAATTTAATTTGTTTTCGTCAGTAAGTATTATATTCTATCAAATGTGCTTTATTGTGCCTTTCTTTAGTGTTGGTTTAGGTGCCATGGAGGTGTGTTTGAGAAACTGATCTTTATGTATAATTGGAAAAATTATATTTATTGTAATTTTCTGTCTTAACTAGGTCCATATTTGACCGCTGCTTATCAAGTCCGCAACTGCTAGCCGTCGAATCATCCTTTCGCACCGATTATCAATGTTGTTTTTCGTCCGCTGCGTTGCACTGTACCATAATTAGTGGGGTTTTAAGAAGTCTTGATATACATTTTCGATGTCGCTTTGGTCTAGACGCATTTTGGAACCGCTTCCATTCTTTCATATGATTATTCCTTGTTCCTCGGCTGATAAACTAGTACCACGAGAAATTTTAGGCTTAATTTAACTTTATGTAATCACATTTTTAATAATTCATTAAGTTTAGACACCTACAATAATATTGCAAACAAATTTTAACGAAACAAGATTTTGCTGCTACACTATCAGCAAGAAAAATCAGCTAAACTGATTTTACACATATAGATAAATATTTACTATGCAATACCCAATTCACCAATACACTCTTAATGTAACGGTACAACGAACAAGAAAAGTATGAACGAACTTTCGTTGCATAGCAACGGCAACAAATCAATCTTTTATTCTACATTTACCGAAATTGAAAAAATAAGGTTGAACAAGAAATACATATAAACAATAACAAAAATGCACATATAAATATTTGAATGAGGTATGTGGTGACCTGAATCTATTTATTTCGGCTTCAAAGCTTTTCCATTGTACTTCCGGATGGTTTTGCATTTATTTTAAATAATATTTAAAAAGCAACTTATTCAATTGTAAATATATTATTTTATTTGTATTTACAAGGGGATGGGGTCATATGTGGGAGTTCAAGCAAGTGAGGAAGGTTTCTGATTGTCATTCACTTGGGAGTGGCCAGGAACGATTATTTTGCATATGACTCAAGCAGCTCACGATTTCCGCATTTAGATCAAATCCTCTGAGTAGCCAACAGAAATCCGTTTGAAGGCGAGCTGAAGTGAGAAGGCGAGTGACCGAGACCGCTTCTGCGGTTGTGCGAAGGGTTTGGGACCCACCATATAAAAAAACCTCCCCAATAAGAGACCAAACAGAGCCTCGGAAGAGAAACCCAACTTTTAATGACGACCCCTGCAAACGTTTTAAGGATCACGATTTGAGGGCATGCAGCTGGAATGTCCGGACTCTTAATTGGGAAGGTGCATCTGCCCCACTGGTTGATATCCTCATACAACTAAAGGCTGACATCACCGCCATCCAAGAAGTGCAATGGACGGGACAAGTACGGACGAAGGTGGGTCCTTGTGACATATACTACAGCGGCATATAAAGGATCGAAAATTTGGTGTTGAATTTTTGGTGGGAGAGAGACTCCGTCGCCACGTCCTGGCATTCACCCCGGTGGATGAACGTCTAGCCAAAATCCGCATCAAAACGAAGTTCTTCAACATATCGCTGATTTGCGCCCACGCTCCAACGGAAGAGAAGGACGATGTGATCAAAGATGCTTTCTATGAGCACCTAGAACGAACCTATGAGCGCTGCCCCGCTACGATGTCAAAATCGTGCTTGGCGATTTTAACGCCTCATCAGACTGCTCATCGCAACGTTGCGATCGACCACAACACGTTCGGGGTGGGATAGATATCGAGAGCAGAGAGGGAAATGCGAGTGAATGAAAAGCTGACCGACATGGGTAATGCTCGAAAATTTTAAGAAAATATGAAAGGATGAGGCGATTTACAGAAGGTTTCAAGACTGGAGCATTATCATGTAGGGACCAGAAGGTAATCTGGTAATGGATGTCCAGAATATACTGAGTTTGTGGAGGGAACACTTCTCCAGCCTGCTGAATGGCAGTGAAAGTGCAACACCAGGAGATGGCGAACCAGACTCCCCAATCGACGACGATGGAGCAGATGTTCCATTGCCCGACCGTGAATAAATTCGAATAGCAATTACCCGCTTGAAGAACAACAAAGCGGCAGGGGCCGATAGATTACCGGCTGAGCTGTTCAAATACGGCGGCGAAGAGCTGATAAGGTGCTTGCATCAGCTTCTTTGTAGAATATGGTCGGAAGAAAGCATGCCTGACGATTTGAATTTCAGTGTGCTCTGCCCAATCCATAAAAAGGAAGACCCCACAATCTGCGCCAACTACCGAGGTATAAGTCTCCTCAAGATTAAAGCTCACCGTCAACGAACTGATTGGACCTTATCAGTGTGGCTTTAGACCTAGAAAATCCATCATGGGCCAGATATTCACCATGCGCCAAATCTTGGAAAAGACCCGAGAGAGAAGAATCGACACTCACCACCCTTTCATCGATTTTAAAGCTGTCTTCAATAGCACGAAAAGGAGCTCCCTCTATGCCGCGATGTCTGATTTGGTATCCCTGCGGAACTAATACGGCTATGTAAACTGACGTTGAGCAATACCAAAAGCTCCGTCAGCATCGGGAAGGACCTCTCCGAGCCGTTCGATACCAAACGAGGCTTCAGACAGGGTGACTCACTATCGTGCGACAGAGCTAAATAGAGCAGGTACAATCTTCTATAAGAGTGTACAGCTGCTGGCGAACACCGCAGACGATGTAACGATGAACTGTGCGATTTATACGACGACATTGACATAATTCAGCGAACAAAAAGACAGCGAAAATTTCAAGAATGTGAAACTTTAAATCTCAAAACTCGAATTTTGAAGTCAGTGGACACAATTTCTTGAAAAGTTATGAAGCAATTTCCACACATCTTTATTACAATTATTTTTCGGGTCAATATATGGCGAAAATATTACCACAAAAGTTAGTTTTTTTGTTAAAAATGTATCAAGAATTCAGTTATTAATATGTTCTTTTTTCATTCATTAACAACACATATTTTTGGTTTGTTGATTTGGATGAACCAATGATGAGTTATGATGACCACGGCAAGAAGCTTTTTTTGTGCACTTCATGGTAAATGAGGTGCCAACGGCTAAGCTTTCGGAATTTGTAAATATAAATTTCACAATATACTGTTTAAAGATGTATCTTTAATATGCTGAATGAAATAAACCCTCCTAACCCCTTAAAGGAAACTGCATACATGCATATGTTCACTTAAAGTTTTTCAAATATTTGAATATTTTGTACCATTATAGGAAAAATTGCAATTACAATTTTATATACTTACATAGGTATATATAAATTTATTATTAAACAAGTAAGGAAAGGCTAAGTTCGGGTGCAACCGAACATTTTATACTCTCGCAATTTATTGAGGAGGATGGAGTCATATGTATAAGTTCACGTAAGTGAGGAAAGTTTCTGAAGGTGGGCCATTGTGACATCTACTACAGCGGCCATATAAAGGAGCGCAAATTCGGTGTGGGATTCGTGGTGGGAGAGAAACTCTGTCGTCGAATCCTGGCATTCACTCCGGTGGATGAACGTCTAGCCACAATCCGCATCAAAGCGAGGTTCTTCAACATATCGCTTTGGTTCATATAGCTTTATTGGATTCCGAGATATATACAAATAACCGATTAGAGGGCGGGGCCACGCCCACTTCCCCAAAACAATTACATTCAAATATGCCCCTTCCTAGTGCGATCCTTTGTTCCAAATTTTACTTGTATAATTTTATTCATGGCTTAGTTATGACATTTTATGTGTTTTCGATTCGAGTGGTCCGATTTTGTCCATTTTCGAAAGCAATCCTCTCAAGTCCCAAGGAATATGTGTTCCAGGTTTCATCAAGATATCTCAATTTTTACTCAAGTTATCCGTTGCCCGGACGGACGAACAGACAGACATTCGGATTTTGACTCGTCTCGTCACCCTGATCATTTTTAGATATATAACCCTATATCTAACTCGTTTAGTTTTATGCCTTACAAACAACCATTATGTGAACAAAACTATAATACTCTGTTAGCAACTTTTATTGCGAGAGTATAAAAATTATACAGTGTTGATTAGAAGATTCGTTTTTTCAACAATATTATTTGGTGGAATTAACCGGGGAAATTTAAAAAGAAAATAATTTTTGATGACATATATTTTTAACCAACTAAGCGGGAAAATCAATTAACCGAGTCCAATTATCCGAGAAAATTTACATATGCTTTCATATGCTATATTTTTTGCCTGATAACACCGTTCAATTAAACGGGTTAACCAATTAAACGAAAAGTACTGTACGTATATACTGCTTTACTCAAAACTACAATCTGTAATGATTAAACTGGTCTTGATCAGTACCCTGCAATTGACATATTTGGATACTATAATGAGGGTTGATAATAATAGATAATATGCAAAAAATAGAGACTGACGATCTCTTAGTATTTTTCGAGATACGGTAGCATGAAGGCGACTGGACTCAGGCTATTATAGATACATAATATGGGTGTTAGTCTTGAAATGTCCGCGGAAGTACAGGGGAGGTTTAAAAAGTAAGCAAATATGAAAAAATTGCTAGAAGGAATAAGAGAAATTTATTTGAGTTGACAACATAAATACAAAAAAAAACATAATAAAAATATTTCGAAGGTTGTCATTGTTGCTTTGTTAAGAAATTTGTTGAAGTTTTATTGAAATACAGTGAAACTTCCATAACTCGAACTTTTGAACTGGCAATACCGTTTAGAAATCAAATTGCATACAAATTTCCTTCCATAAATCGAACTTTTCGACGAGGGCATAATACAAAATTTATTATCGGGGCACAATTTTAAAAGAATCCTTATATTCATATGGAGGCGAACAAAAAATATGATATTACACTTATGGATTGCATAAATTAAGTAACAAAGGCAGGCGATACAGACGTCAAGAGCTAAACAATAGCAAAGTGCAACAAACAAAATTACAGAATACATGTTTTAACATATATAAATAAAACTGTATCCGAAGTAAATTTAGTTATTGTATATAAATCTATATTTTACAGTTTTTTGAAAAATTTATGTTTTAATGAAAATTTCTATAACTCGTAGTCTCTCTACCTCGAAGTTTTTTGTAGATTATGGTGATTCGAATTGGAGAAGTTCCACTGTATTTTGATACTTGCATTTGATTTGAATTCATAAAATTGTAAAATTCTAAAAAAGTGACTTTTTTCCATACACTTTTTTTCTAATCTAGGTATAAAAAACTAATTCGGAAAAGTCGGAAAGTGGCAAGTGTCAGTAGAGAATTCAGAATTGCAAATGAACTAGAATGTAACATTGGTGTTGATTGAAGATTTGTGTTTGATTATGAGTGGCAAACTATTGACTGAAATTCATATGCCAGCACCAAATCGCCAAATCAGAAATGTACTGAATCGTACATTAGAATGTGAGCGTGCATACGACAGAATAACATAACAACTTGAACAACAAGTATCAAGAAATGTTCCATTATTGAATGAGCAGCAAAAGAGTGCCTATGATGTGTTGATGAAGGCTGTCAATGATGGAAATAGTGGACTATTTTTTCTTGATGGGAAATCGTTACTGATATCATAGTGTTGGCTCTCGCATATACTGGAATTGCTGCAACGCTACTAAATTCCACTTTGTTTTCTTTTCAACACAAATAATTTCGCGCAACGTCTGTGTGTTCAGCTAGTATAGTATATGGGGGCTGGGTAATTCATGGACCGATTTTAACTGTTGTACATGTTACCGTTATATGGGGCCTTGGAAACTTACTTCAAAGTTCTGCTATATGGAAAGTTGGCGTGGTGGAATATGTTCATCATGTTTCATTATGATATCATAATTTTGACTCAAGTTATCGCTTGCACGGACAGACATCCGGATTTCAACTCCACTCTTCATCCTGATCTTTTTTTTATATATATAACCCCATATCTAACTCTTTTATTTCTGGGTGACACAAACAACCGTTATGTGAACAAAACTATAACACTCTCTTTAGCAACTTTGTTGCTAGAGTATAAAAATCATATGCAAGTTAATAATCTTTTATACTTTAACAACATATATACATAAATAATAATTTTGTTCACCTAATGGTTATTTGGAACACAACACCTAATATTAAACAAACTATATAAGAGTTGTTTATATTAAATTGAGCAGAACAACAAGACGAGTCTGGGTGTTTGTCTATTCGTCCGTAGGTGCAAGAGAACACAAATTTAGACAAAACAAAGCATTTTATACTCTCGCAATTTATTGAGATAGTTTCATTAAGATAACACACAATTTGACCCATATTTTGGACATAAAGTCCAGTAGAATAACGAAAATCATCATATATAGTATGTGAGGGCTGAGGTAATTTCTGAACCGATTTCACTCATTTTCACCACCCAGGCACATTTTATCACTTAATTTAATATTACACATAATAACCGATTTATAAGGTATTAAGCCCGTCGTATTTTTGAAAAACCCATAATTAAGTATATGGGAGATAGGGGAAGTTATGACCCGTTTTTAATCATTTTGCCACAGAGACACACTATTAGAAGAAAAAGATACCCTCCGAATTACATTTAAATATCTGATAGATTTACCGATATTTTCGGTGAACGACTTCTCTTAGGAACTGAGTTCTTCTTTTTCGATATCCGTCAGATTTTGACAATTTTTCCACATTTGATGTCACATCTCAAATACAGTATTTGTGTAAAGTTTTATTCCACTATCATCACTGGTTCCTAATGTGTATATTATAAAGTGAACGAATCAGATGGAATTAAAAATTTGATTATATGAGAAGTAGGCGTGATTGTGAACCGATTTCGCCCATATTACGCCCGTGTCATCAGGGTGTTAAGAAAATATTATACACCGAATTTTATTGAAATTGGTTGAATAGTTCCTGAGAGACCATAAGGGGACGCCACGCCCATTTTCCATTTTTTTACAATTTGAGTGCAGCTTCCTTATATCTTTCCTTCTGTAAAATTTAGTGTTTTCCCTTAGTGAATAAACGCACTTTTAGTAATTTTCAACCTAGCCTAGATTAGAACTCCAGGTTCTAATTTTGGAACCAGTTTTTTTTTGTGTTTACGTATGTAATTTGGAACTACTGTTTTGTTTGTTCTAGGTTTTGGGAATAATTCATGGAAATAAGAACAATATAAAGGGGATTCCCCAAACAAATTTTTTGCTTTTATATGTACATACAGTAGAATTCATTTATAACGACGTCGCTTATAACGACTAACCGTTTTTAGCGTCGATATTATTTACTCAAGTTCGGTTTAATAGTTACATACTGAGAAAATGTAACCGTTTAGTGCGACTCCGGTTTGAGCGACAAACCGTTTATAGCGACATTTTTTACTATAATTCGTCCGTTTAAAACGACGCGCTTCAATTCAAATCTCCTTATTGGCGCGCGTAAATCACAGTTAGTGTTTATCACCTGTTATGACAAGTTCATAAAGCGCCATAAAACGAGTTCTGTGAAGAGAAAATGTTTTACAATTGAAGAAAGGAGTGCAATATTACACAGATTAGAAGCTGGTGAATCAAACGCGACCCTCGCAAAGGAATTTGGCGTATCTCATTCTACAATATCCACAATAAAGATAAATAATTACAAGATCGAGCCGCTATTTAATGCCAATGTTTTGAAATGCAAACGTGTAAGAACTTTTACTCATGAGCAGTTGGATAAGGCATTGTTACAGTGGTTTAAGCTTCAGCGCGACCGGGGAATACGACGTACCGCTGAGCATTTGTGCGAAGGCTATTGATAAGCATCAGTTACCCATAACAAACGAGGACTTTAAACAATACGCGCGTGTCGATGATGCTGTCGCCACTTGTGAAGAGCCGTCTGATGAAAACATTGTGGATAATATCATCGCCGACGGCGCGAATAGCAAAGATAGCGACGCTGATGATGACGAACCAGAGTTTTATCCAACCTTGAGTGTATCGGAAGCTCTGAAGATATCTCAATTTTTACTCAAGTTATCCGTTGCCCGGACGGACGAACAGACAGACATTCGGATTTTGACTCGTCTCGTCACCCTGATCATTTTTATATATATAACCCTATATCTAACTCGTTTAGTTTTATGACTTACAAACAACCATTATGTGAACAAAACTATAATACTCTCTTAGCAACTTTTATTGCGAGAGTATAAAAATTATACAGTGTTGATTAGAAGATTAGTTTTTTCAACAATATTATTTGGTGGAATTAACCGGGGAAATTTAAAAAGAAAATAATTTTTGATGACATATATTTTTAACCAACTAAGCGGGAAAATCAATTAACCGAGTCCAATTATCCGAGAAAATTTACATATGCTTTCATATGCTATATTTTTTGCCTGATAACACCATTCAATTAAACGGGTTAACCAATTAAACGAAAAGTACTGTACGTATATACTGCTTTACTCAAAACTACAATCTGTAATGATTAAACTGGTCTTGATCAGTAGCCTGCAATTGACATATTTGGATACTATAATGAGGGTTGATAATAATAGATAATATGCAAAAAATAGCGACTGACGATCTCTTAGTATTTTTCGAGATACGGTAGCCTGAAGGCGACTGGACTCAGGCTATTATAGATACATAATATGGGTGTTAGTCTTGAAATGTCCGCGGAAGTACAGGGGAGGTTTAAAAAGTAAGCAAATATGAAAAAATTGCTAGAAGGAATAAGAGAAATTTATTTGAGTTGACAACATAAATACAAAAAAAAACATAATAAAAATATTTCGAAGGTTGTCATTGTTGCTTTGTTAAGAAATTTGTTGAAGTTTTATTGAAATACAGTGAAACTTCCATAACTCGAACTTTTGAACTGGCAATACCGTTTAGAAATCAAATTGCATACAAATTTCCTTCCATAAATCGAACTTTTCGACGAGGGCATAATACAAAATTTATTATCGGGGCACAATTTTAAAAGAATCCTTATACTCATATGGAGGCGAACAAAAAATATGATATTACACTTATGGATTGCATAAATTAAGTAACAAAGGCAGGCGATACAGACGTCAAGAGCTAAACAATAGCAAAGTGCAACAAACAAAATTACAGAATACATGTTTTAACATATATAAATAAAACTGTATCCGAAGTAAATTTAGTTATTGTATATAAATCTATATTTTACAGTTTTTTGAAAAATTTATGTTTTAATGAAAATTTCTATAACTCGTAGTCTCTCTACCTCGAAGTTTTTTGTAGATTATGGTGATTCGAATTGGAGAAGTTCCACTGTATTTTGATACTTGCATTTGATTTGAATTCATAAAATTGTAAAATTCTAAAAAAGTGACTTTTTTCCATACACTTTTTTTCTAATCTAGGTATAAAAAAATAATTCGGAAAAGTCGGAAAGTGGCAAGTGTCAGTAGAGAATTCAGAATTGCAAATGAACTAGAATGTAACATTGGTGTTGATTGAAGATTTGTGTTTGATTATGAGTGGCAAACTATTGACTGAAATTCATATGCCAGCACCAAATCGCCAAATCAGAAATGTACTGAATCGTACATTAGAATGTGAGCGTGCATACGACAGAATAACATAACAACTTGAACAACAAGTATCAAGAAATGTTCCATTATTGAATGAGCAGCAAAAGAGTGCCTATGATGTGTTGATGAAGGCTGTCAATGATGGAAACAGTGGACTATTTTTTCTTGATGGGAAAACGTTACTGATATCATAGTGTTGGCTCTCGCATATACTGGAATTGCTGCAACGCTACTAAATTCCACTTTGTTTTCTTTTCAACACAAATAATTTCGCGCAACGTCTGTGTGTTCAGCTAGTATAGTATATGGGGGCTGGGTAATTCATGGACCGATTTTAACTGTTGTACATGTTACCGTTATATGGGGCCTTGGAAACTTACTTCAAAGTTCTGCTATATGGAAAGTTGGCGTGGTGGAATATGTGCATCATGTTTCATTATGATATCATAATTTTTACTCAAGTTATCGCTTGCACGGACAGACATCCGGATTTCAACTCCACTCTTCATCCTGATCTTTTTTTATATATATAACCCCATATCTAACTCTTTTATTTCTGGGTGACACAAACAACCGTTATGTGAACAAAACTATAACACTCTCTTTAGCAACTTTGTTGCTAGAGTATAAAAATCATATGCAAGTTAATAATGTTTTATACTTTAACAACATATATACATAAATAATAATTTTGTTCACCTAATGGTTATTTGGAACACAACACCTAATATTAAACAAACTATATAAAAATTGTTTTTATTAAATTGAGCAGAACAACAAGACGAGTCTGGGTGTTTGTCTATTCGTCCGTAGGTGCAAGCGAACACAAATTTAGACAAAACAAAGCATTTTATACTCTCGCAATTTATTGAGATAGTTTCATTAAGATAACACACAATTTGACCCATATTTTGGACATAAAGTCCAGTAGAATAACGAAAATCATCATATATAGTATGTGAGGGCTGAGGTAATTTCTGAACCGATTTCACTCATTTTCACCACCCAGGCACATTTTATCACTTAATTTAATATTACACATAATAACCGATTTATAAGGTATTAAGCCCGTCGTATTTTTGAAAAACCCATAATTAAGTATATGGGAGCTAGGGGAAGTTATGACCCGTTTTTAATCATTTTGCCACAGAGACACACTATTAGAAGAAAAAGATACCCTCCGAATTACATTTAAATATCTGATAGATTTACCGATATTTTCGGTGAACGACTTCTCTTAGGAACTGAGTTCTTCTTTTTCGATATCCGTCAGATTTTGACAATTTTTCCACATTTGATGTCACATCTCAAATAAAGTATTTGTGTAAAGTTTTATTCCACTATCATCACTGGTTCCTAATGTGTATATTATAAAGTGAACGAATCAGATGGAATTAAAAATTTGATTATATGAGAAGTAGGCGTGATTGTGAACCGATTTCGCCCATATTACGCCCGTGTCATCAGGGTGTTAAGAAAATATTATACACCGAATTTTATTGAAATTGGTTGAATAGTTCCTGAGAGACCATAAGGGGACGCCACGCCCATTTTCCATTTTTTTACAATTTGAGTGCAGCTTCCTTATATCTTTCCTTCTGTAAAATTTAGTGTTTTCCCTTAGTGAATAAACGCACTTTTAGTAATTTTCAACCTAGCCTAGATTAGAACTCCAGGTTCTAATTTTGGAGCCAGTTTTTTTTTGTGTTTACGTATGTAATTTGGAACTACTGTTTTGTTTGTTCTAGGTTTTGGGAATAATTCATGGAAATAAGAACAATATAAAGGGGATTCCCCAAACAAATTTTTTGCTTTTATATGTACATACAGTAGAATTCATTTATAACGACGTCGCTTATAACGACTAACCGTTTTTAGCGTCGATATTATTTACTCAAGTTCGGTTTAATAGTTACATACTGAGAAAATGTAACCGTTTAGTGCGACTCCGGTTTGAGCGACAAACCGTTTATAGCGACATTTTTTACGATAATTCGTCCGTTTAAAACGACGCGCTTCAATTCAAATCTCCTTATTGGCGCGCGTAAATCACAGTTAGTGTTTGTCACCTGTTATGACAAGTTCATAAAGCGCCATAAAATGAGTTCTGTGAAGAGAAAATGTTTTACAATTGAAGAAAGGAGTGCAATATTACACAGATTAGAAGCTGGTGAATCAAACGTGACCCTCGCAAAGGAATTTGGCGTATCTCATTCTACAATATCCACAATAAAGATGAATAATTACAAGATCGAGCCGCTATTTAATGCCAATGTTTTGAAATGCAAACGTGTAAGAACTTTTACTCATGAGCAGTTGGATAAGGCATTGTTACAGTGGTTTAAGCTTCAGCGCGACCGGGGAATACGACGTACCGCTGAGCATTTGTGCGAAGGCTATTGATAAGCATCAGTTACCCATAACAAACGAGGACTTTAAACAATACGCGCGTGTCGATGATGCTGTCGCCACTTGTGAAGAGCCGTCTGATGAAAACATTGTGGATAATATCATCGCCGACGGCGCGAATAGCAAAGATAGCGACGCTGATGATGACGAACCAGAGTTTTATCCAACCTTGAGTGTATCGGAAGCTCTGAAGATATCTCAATTTTTACTCAAGTTATCCGTTGCCCGGACGGACGAACAGACAGACATTCGGATTTTGACTCGTCTCGTCACCCTGATCATTTTTATATATATAACCCTATATCTAACTCGTTTAGTTTTATGACTTACAAACAACCATTATGTGAACAAAACTATAATACTCTCTTAGCAACTTTTATTGCGAGAGTATAAAAATTATACAGTGTTGATTAGAAGATTAGTTTTTTCAACAATATTATTTGGTGGAATTAACCGGGGAAATTTAAAAAGAAAATAATTTTTGATGACATATATTTTTAACCAACTAAGCGGGAAAATCAATTAACCGAGTCCAATTATCCGAGAAAATTTACATATGCTTTCATATGCTATATTTTTTGCCTGATAACACCGTTCAATTAAACGGGTTAACCAATTAAACGAAAAGTACTGTACGTATATACTGCTTTACTCAAAACTACAATCTGTAATGATTAAACTGGTCTTGATCAGTAGCCTGCAATTGACATATTTGGATACTATAATGAGGGTTGATAATAATAGATAATATGCAAAAAATAGCGACTGACGATCTCTTAGTATTTTTCGAGATACGGTAGCCTGAAGGCGACTGGACTCAGGCTATTATAGATACATAGTATGGGTGTTAGTCTTGAAATGTCCGCGGAAGTACAGGGGAGGTTTAAAAAGTAAGCAAATATGAAAAAATTGCTAGAAGGAATAAGAGAAATTTATTTGAGTTGACAACATAAATACAAAAAAAAACATAATAAAAATATTTCGAAGGTTGTCATTGTTGCTTTGTTAAGAAATTTGTTGAAGTTTTATTGAAATACAGTGAAACTTCCATAACTCGAACTTTTGAACTGGCAATACCGTTTAGAAATCAAATTGCATACAAATTTCCTTCCATAAATCGAACTTTTCGACGAGGGCATAATACAAAATTTATTATCGGGGCACAATTTTAAAAGAGTCCTTATATTCATATGGAGGCGAACAAAAAATATGATATTACACTTATGGATTGCATAAATTAAGTAACAAAGGCAGGCGATACAGACGTCAAGAGCTAAACAATAGCAAAGTGCAACAAACAAAATTACAGAATACATGTTTTAACATATACAAATAAAACTGTATCCGAAGTAAATTTAGTTATTGTATATAAATCTATATTTTACAGTTTTTTGAAAAATTTATGTTTTAATGAAAATTTCTATAACTCGTAGTCTCTCTACCTCGAAGTTTTTTGTGGATTATGGTGATTCGAATTGGAGAAGTTCCACTGTATTTTGATACTTGCATTTGATTTGAATTCATAAAATTGTAAAATTCTAAAAAAGAGACTTTTTTCCATACACTTTTTTTTCTAATCTAGGTATAAAAAAATAATTCGGAAAAGTCGGAAAGTGGCAAGTGTCAGTAGAGAATTCAGAATTGCAAATGAACTACAATGTAACATTGGTGTTGATTGAAGATTTGTGTTTGATTATGAGTGGCAAACTATTGACTGAAATTCATATGCCAGCACCAAATCGCCAAATCAGAAATGTACTGAATCGTACATTAGAATGTGAGCGTGCATACGACAGAATAACATAACAACTTGAACAACAAGTATCAAGAAATGTTCCATTATTGAATGAGCAGCAAAAGAGTGCCTATGATGTGTTGATGAAGGCTGTAAATGATGGAAACAGTGGACTATTTTTTCTTGATGGGAAAACGTTACTGATATCATAGTGTTGGCTCTCGCATATACTGGAATTGCTGCAACGCTACTAAATTCCACTTTGTTTTCTTTTCAACACAAATAATTTCGCGCAACGTCTGTGTGTTCAGCTAGTATAGTATATGGGGGCTGGGTAATTCATGGACCGATTTTAACTATTGTACATGTTACCGTTATATGGGGCCTTGGAAACTTACTTCAAAGTTCTGCTATATGGAAAGTTGGCGTGGTGGAATATGTGCATCATGTTTCATTATGATATCATAATTTTTACTCAAGTTATCGCTAGCACGGACAGACATCCGGATTTCAACTCCACTCTTCATCCTGATCTTTTTTTATATATATAACCCCATATCTAACTCTTTTATTTCTGGGTGACACAAACAACCGTTATGTGAACAAAACTATAACACTCTCTTTAGCAACTTTGTTGCTAGAGTATAAAAATCATATGCAAGTTAATAATCTTTTATACTTTAACAAAATATATACATAAATAATAATTTTGTTCACCTAATGGTTATTTGGAACACAACACCTAATATTAAACAAACTATATAAGAGTTGTTTATATTAAATTGAGCAGAACAACAAGACGAGTCTGGGTGTTTGTCTATTCGTCCGTAGGTGCAAGCGAACACAAATTTAGACAAAACAAAGCATTTTATACTCTCGCAATTTATTGAGATAGTTTCATTAAGATAACACACAATTTGACCCATATTTTGGACATAAAGTCCAGTAGAATAACGAAAATCATCATATATAGTATGTGAGGGCTGAGGTAATTTCTGAACCTATTTCACTCATTTTCACCACCCAGGCACATTTTATCACTTAATTTAATATTACACATAATAACCGATTTATAAGGTATTAAGCCCGTCGTATTTTTGAAAAACCCATAATTAAGTATATGGGAGATAGGGGAAGTTATGACCCGTTTTTAATCATTTTGCCACAGAGACACACTATTAGAAGAAAAAGATACCCTCCGAATTACATTTAAATATCTGATAGATTTACCGATATTTTCGGTGAACGACTTCTCTTAGGAACTGAGTTCTTCTTTTTCGATATCCGTCAGATTTTGACAATTTTTCCACATTTGATGTCACATCTCAAATAAAGTATTTGTGTAAAGTTTTATTCCACTATCATCACTGGTTCCTAATGTGTATATTATAAAGTGAACGAATCAGATGGAATTAAAAATTTGATTATATGAGAAGTAGGCGTGATTGTGAACCGATTTCGCCCATATTACGCCCGTGTCATCAGGGTGTTAAGAAAATATTATACACCGAATTTTATTGAAATTGGTTGAATAGTTCCTGAGAGACCATAAGGGGACGCCACGCCCATTTTCCATTTTTTTACAATTTGAGTGCAGCTTCCTTATATCTTTCCTTCTGTAAAATTTAGTGTTTTCCCTTAGTGAATAAACGCACTTTTAGTAATTTTCAACCTAGCCTAGATTAGAACTCCAGGTTCTAATTTTGGAGCCAGTTTTTTTTTGTGTTTACGTATGTAATTTGGAACTACTGTTTTGTTTGTTCTAGGTTTTGGGAATAATTCATGGAAATAAGAACAATATAAAGGGGATTCCCCAAACAAATTTTTTGCTTTTATATGTACATACAGTAGAATTCATTTATAACGACGTCGCTTATAACGACTAACCGTTTTTAGCGTCGATATTATTTACTCAAGTTCGGTTTAATAGTTACATACTGAGAAAATGTAACCGTTTAGTGCGACTCCGGTTTGAGCGACAAACCGTTTATAGCGACATTTTTTACGATAATTCGTCCGTTTAAAACGACGCGCTTCAATTCAAATCTCCTTATTGGCGCGCGTAAATCACAGTTAGTGTTTGTCACCTGTTATGACAAGTTCATAAAGCGCCATAAAATGAGTTCTGTGAAGAGAAAATGTTTTACAATTGAAGAAAGGAGTGCAATATTACACAGATTAGAAGCTGGTGAATCAAACGCGACCCTCGCAAAGGAATTTGGCGTATCTCATTCTACAATATCCACAATAAAGATGAATAATTACAAGATCGAGCCGCTATTTAATGCCAATGTTTTGAAATGCAAACGTGTAAGAACTTTTACTCATGAGCAGTTGGATAAGGCATTGTTACAGTGGTTTAAGCTTCAGCGCGACCGGGGAATACGACGTACCGCTGAGCATTTGTGCGAAGGCTATTGATAAGCATCAGTTACCCATAACAAACGAGGACTTTAAACAATACGCGCGTGTCGATGATGCTGTCGCCACTTGTGAAGAGCCGTCTGATGAAAACATTGTGGATAATATCATCGCCGACGGCGCGAATAGCAAAGATAGCGACGCTGATGATGACGAACCAGAGTTTTATCCAACCTTGAGTGTATCGGAAGCTCTGAAGATATCTCAATTTTTACTCAAGTTATCCGTTGCCCGGACGGACGAACAGACAGACATTCGGATTTTGACTCGTCTCGTCACCCTGATCATTTTCATATATATAACCCTATATCTAACTCGTTTAGTTTTATGCCTTACAAACAACCAAACAAAAACAAAAAACAACTGAACAAAACTATAATACTCTCTTAGCAACTTTTATTGCGAGAGTATAAAAATTATACAGTGTTGATTAGAAGATTAGTTTTTTCAACAATATTATTTGGTGGAATTAACCGGGGAAATTTAAAAAGAAAATAATTTTTGATGACATATATTTTTAACCAACTAAGCGGGAAAATCAATTAACCGAGTCCAATTATCCGAGAAAATTTACATATGCTTTCATATGCTATATTTTTTGCCTGATAACACCGTTCAATTAAACGGGTTAACCAATTAAACGAAAAGTACTGTACGTATATACTGCTTTACTCAAAACTACAATCTGTAATGATTAAACTGGTCTTGATCAGTAGCCTGCAATTGACATATTTGGATACTATAATGAGGGTTGATAATAATAGATAATATGCAAAAAATAGCGACTGACGATCTCTTAGTATTTTTCGAGATACGGTAGCCTGAAGGCGACTGGACTCAGGCTATTATAGATACATAATATGGGTGTTAGTCTTGAAATGTCCGCGGAAGTACAGGGGAGGTTTAAAAAGTAAGCAAATATGAAAAAATTGCTAGAAGGAATAAGAGAAATTTGTTTGAGTTGACAACATAAATACAAAAAAAAAACATAATAAAAATATTTCGAAGGTTGTCATTGTTGCTTTGTTAAGAAATTTGTTGAAGTTTTATTGAAATACAGTGAAACTTCCATAACTCGAACTTTTGAACTGGCAATACCGTTTAGAAATCAAATTGCATACAAATTTCCTTCCATAAATCGAACTTTTCGACGAGGGCATAATACAAAATTTATTATCGGGGCACAATTTTAAAAGAATCCTTATATTCATATGGAGGCGAACAAAAAATATGATATTACACTTATGGATTGCATAAATTAAGTAACAAAGGCAGGCGATACAGACGTCAAGAGCTAAACAATAGCAAAGTGCAACAAACAAAATTACAGAATACATGTTTTAACATATATAAATAAAACTGTATCCGAAGTAAATTCAGTTATTGTATATAAATCTATATTTTACAGTTTTTTGAAAAATTTATGTTTTAATGAAAATTTCTATAACTCGTAGTCTCTCTACCTCGAAGTTTTTTGTAGATTATGGTGATTCGAATTGGAGAAGTTCCACTGTATTTTGATACTTGCATTTGATTTGAATTCATAAAATTGTAAAATTCTAAAAAAGTGACTTTTTTCCATACACTTTTTTTCTAATCTAGGTATAAAAAAATAATTCGGAAAAGTCGGAAAGTGGCAAGTGTCAGTAGAGAATTCAGAATTGCAAATGAACTAGAATGTAACATTGGTGTTGATTGAAGATTTGTGTTTGATTATGAGTGGCAAACTATTGACTGAAATTCATATGCCAGCACCAAATCGCCAAATCAGAAATGTACTGAATCGTACATTAGAATGTGAGCGTGCATACGACAGAATAACATAACAACTTGAACAACAAGTATCAAGAAATGTTCCATTATTGAATGAGCAGCAAAAGAGTGCCTATGATGTGTTGATGAAGGCTGTCAATGATGGAAACAGTGGACTATTTTTTCTTGATGGGAAAACGTTACTGATATCATAGTGTTGGCTCTCGCATATACTGGAATTGCTGCAACGCTACTAAATTCCACTTTGTTTTCTTTTCAACACAAATAATTTCGCGCAACGTCTGTGTGTTCAGCTAGTATAGTATATGGGGGCTGGGTAATTCATGGACCGATTTTAACTGTTGTACATGTTACCGTTATATGGGGCCTTGGAAACTTACTTCAAAGTTCTGCTATATGGAAAGTTGGCGTGGTGGAATATGTGCATCATGTTTCATTATGATATCATAATTTTTACTCAAGTTATCGCTTGCACGGACAGACATCCGGATTTCAACTCCACTCTTCATCCTGATCTTTTTTTATATATATAACCCCATATCTAACTCTTTTATTTCTGGGTGACACAAACAACCGTTATGTGAACAAAACTATAACACTCTCTTTAGCAACTTTGTTGCTAGAGTATAAAAATCATATGCAAGTTAATAATCTTTTATACTTTAACAACATATATACATAAATAATAATTTTGTTCACCTAATGGTTATTTGGAACACAACACCTAATATTAAACAAACTATATAAGAGTTGTTTATATTAAATTGAGCAGAACAACAAGACGAGTCTGGGTGTTTGTCTATTCGTCCGTAGGTGCAAGCGAACACAAATTTAGACAAAACAAAGCATTTTATACTCTCGCAATTTATTGAGATAGTTTCATTAAGTTAACACACAATTTGACCCATATTTTGGACATAAAGTCCAGTAGAATAACGAAAATCATCATATATAGTATGTGAGGGCTGAGGTAATTTCTGAACCTATTTCACTCATTTTCACCACCCAGGCACATTTTATCACTTAATTTAATATTACACATAATAACCGATTTATAAGGTATTAAGCCCGTCGTATTTTTGAAAAACCCATAATTAAGTATATGGGAGCTAGGGGAAGTTATGACCCGTTTTTAATCATTTTGCCACAGAGACACACTATTAGAAGAAAAAGATACCCTCCGAATTACATTTAAATATCTGATAGATTTACCGATATTTTCGGTGAACGACTTCTCTTAGGAACTGAGTTCTTCTTTTTCGATATCCGTCAGATTTTGACAATTTTTCCACATTTGATGTCACATCTCAAATACAGTATTTGTGTAAAGTTTTATTCCACTATCATCACTGGTTCCTAATGTGTATATTATAAAGTGAACGAATCAGATGGAATTAAAAATTTGATTATATGAGAAGTAGGCGTGATTGTGAACCGATTTCGCCCATATTACGCCCGTGTCATCAGGGTGTTAAGAAAATATTATACACCGAATTTTATTAAAATTGGTTGAATAGTTCCTGAGAGACGCCACGCCCATTTTCCATTTTTTTACAATTTGAGTGCAGCTTCCTTATATCTTTCCTTCTGTAAAATTTAGTGTTTTCCCTTAGTGAATAAACGCACTTTTAGTAATTTTCAACCTAGCCTAGATTAGAACTCCAGGTTCTAATTTTGGAGCCAGTTTTTTTTTGTGTTTACGTATGTAATTTGGAACTACTGTTTTGTTTGTTCTAGGTTTTGGGAATAATTCATGGAAATAAGAACAATATAAAGGGGATTCCCCAAACAAATTTTTTGCTTTTATATGTACATACAGTAGAATTCATTTATAACGACGTCGCTTATAACGACTAACCGTTTTTAGCGTCGATATTATTTACTCAAGTTCGGTTTAATAGTTACATACTGAGAAAATGTAACCGTTTAGTGCGACTCCGGTTTGAGCGACAAACCGTTTATAGCGACATTTTTTACGATAATTCGTCCGTTTAAAACGACGCGCTTCAATTCAAATCTCCTTATTGGCGCGCGTAAATCACAGTTAGTGTTTGTCACCTGTTATGACAAGTTCATAAAGCGCCATAAAATGAGTTCTGTGAAGAGAAAATGTTTTACAATTGAAGAAAGGAGTGCAATATTACACAGATTAGAAGCTGGTGAATCAAACGCGACCCTCGCAAAGGAATTTGGCGTATCTCATTCTACAATATCCACAATAAAGATAAATAATTACAAGATCGAGCCGCTATTTAATGCCAATGTTTTGAAATGCAAACGTGTAAGAACTTTTACTCATGAGCAGTTGGATAAGGCATTGTTACAGTGGTTTAAGCTTCAGCGCGACCGGGGAATACGACGTACCGCTGAGCATTTGTGCGAAGGCTATTGATAAGCATCAGTTACCCATAACAAACGAGGACTTTAAACAATACGCGCGTGTCGATGATGCTGTCGCCACTTGTGAAGAGCCGTCTGATGAAAACATTGTGGATAATATCATCGCCGACGGCGCGAATAGCAAAGATAGCGACGCTGATAATGACGAACTAGAGTTTTATCCAACCTTGAGTGTATCGGAAGCTCTGAAGATATCTCAATTTTTACTCAAGTTATCCGTTGCCCGGACGGACGAACAGACAGACATTCGGATTTTGACTCGTCTCGTCACCCTGATCATTTTCATATATATAACCCTATATCTAACTCGTTTAGTTTTATGCCTTACAAACAACCAAACAAAAACAAAAAACAACTGAACAAAATTATAATATTCTCTTAGCAACTTTTATTGCGAGAGTATAAAAATTATACAGTGTTGATTAGAAGATTAGTTTTTTCAACAATATTATTTGGTGGAATTAACCGGGGAAATTTAAAAAGAAAATAATTTTTGATGACATATATTTTTAACCAACTAAGCGGGAAAATCAATTAACCGAGTCCAATTATCCGAGAAAATTTACATATGCTTTCATATGCTATATTTTTTGCCTGATAACACCGTTCAATTAAACGGGTTAACCAATTAAACGAAAAGTACTGTACGTATATACTGCTTTACTCAAAACTACAATCTGTAATGATTAAACTGGTCTTGATCAGTAGCCTGCAATTGACATATTTGGATACTATAATGAGGGTTGATAATAATAGATAATATGCAAAAAATAGCGACTGACGATCTCTTAGTATTTTTCGAGATACGGTAGCCTGAAGGCGACTGGACTCAGGCTATTATAGATACATAGTATGGGTGTTAGTCTTGAAATGTCCGCGGAAGTACAGGGGAGGTTTAAAAAGTAAGCAAATATGAAAAAATTGCTAGAAGGAATAAGAGAAATTTATTTGAGTTGACAACATAAATACAAAAAAAAACATAATAAAAATATTTCGAAGGTTGTCATTGTTGCTTTGTTAAGAAATTTGTTGAAGTTTTATTGAAATACAGTGAAACTTCCATAACTCGAACTTTTGAACTGGCAATACCATTTAGAAATCAAATTGCATACAAATTTCCTTCCATAAATCGAACTTTTCGACGAGGGCATAATACAAAATTTATTATCGGGGCACAATTTTAAAAGAATCCTTATATTCATATGGAGGCGAACAAAAAATATGATATTACACTTATGGATTGCATAAATTAAGTAACAAAGGCAGGCGATACAGACGTCAAGAGCTAAACAATAGCAAAGTGCAACAAACAAAATTACAGAATACATGTTTTAACATATATAAATAAAACTGTATCCGAAGTAAATTTAGTTATTGTATATAAATCTATATTTTACAGTTTTTTGAAAAATTTATGTTTTAATGAAAATTTCTATAACTCGTAGTCTCTCTACCTCGAAGTTTTTTGTAGATTATGGTGATTCGAATTGGAGAAGTTCCACTGTATTTTGATACTTGCATTTGATTTGAATTCATAAAATTGTAAAATTCTAAAAAAGTGACTTTTTTCCATACACTTTTTTTCTAATCTAGGTATAAAAAAATAATTCGGAAAAGTCGGAAAGTGACAAGTGTCAGTAGAGAATTCAGAATTGCAAATGAACTAGAATGTAACATTGGTGTTGATTGAAGATTTGTGTTTGATTATGAGTGGCAAACTATTGACTGAAATTCATATGCCAGCACCAAATCGCCAAATCAGAAATGTACTGAATCGTACATTAGAATGTGAGCGTGCATACGACAGAATAACATAACAACTTGAACAACAAGTATCAAGAAATGTTCCATTATTGAATGAGCAGCAAAAGAGTGCCTATGATGTGTTGATGAAGGCTGTCAATGATGGAAACAGTGGACTATTTTTTCTTGATGGGAAAACGTTACTGATATCATAGTGTTGGCTCTCGCATATACTGGAATTGCTGCAACGCTACTAAATTCCACTTTGTTTTCTTTTCAACACAAATAATTTCGCGCAACGTCTGTGTGTTCAGCTAGTATAGTATATGGGGGCTGGGTAATTCATGGACCGATTTTAACTGTTGTACATGTTACCGTTATATGGGGCCTTGGAAACTTACTTCAAAGTTCTGCTATATGGAAAGTTGGCGTGGTGGAATATGTGCATCATGTTTCATTATGATATCATAATTTTGACTCAAGTTATCGCTTGCACGGACAGACATCCGGATTTCAACTCCACTCTTCATCCTGATCTTTTTTTATATATATAACCCCATATCTAACTCTTTTATTTCTGGGTGACACAAACAACCGTTATGTGAACAAAACTATAACACTCTCTTTAGCAACTTTGTTGCTAGAGTATAAAAATCATATGCAAGTTAATAATCTTTTATACTTTAACAACATATATACATAAATAATAATTTTGTTCACCTAATGGTTATTTGGAACACAACTCCTAATATTAAACAAACTATATAAGAGTTGTTTATATTAAATTGAGCAGAACAACAAGACGAGTCTGGGTGTTTGTCTATTCGTCCGTAGGTGCAAGAGAACACAAATTTAGACAAAACAAAGCATTTTATACTCTCGCAATTTATTGAGATAGTTTCATTAAGATAACACACAATTTGACCCATATTTTGGACATAAAGTCCAGTAGAATAACGAAAATCATCATATATAGTATGTGAGGGTTGAGGTAATTTCTGAACCGATTTCACTCATTTTCACCACCCAGGCACATTTTATCACTTAATTTAATATTACACATAATAACCGATTTATAAGGTATTAAGCCCGTCGTATTTTTGAAAAACCCATAATTAAGTATATGGGAGCTAGGGGAAGTTATGACCCGTTTTTAATCATTTTGCCACAGAGACACACTATTAGAAGAAAAAGATACCCTCCGAATTACATTTAAATATCTGATAGATTTACCGATATTTTCGGTGAACGACTTCTCTTAGGAACTGAGTTCTTCTTTTTCGATATCCGTCAGATTTTGACAATTTTTCCACATTTGATGTCACATCTCAAATACAGTATTTGTGTAAAGTTTTATTCCACTATCATCACTGGTTCCTAATGTGTATATTATAAAGTGAACGAATCAGATGGAATTAAAAATTTGATTATATGAGAAGTAGGCGTGATTGTGAACCGATTTCGCCCATATTACGCCCGTGTCATCAGGGTGTTAAGAAAATATTATACACCGAATTTTATTGAAATTGGTTGAATAGTTCCTGAGAGACCATAAGGGGACGCCACGCCCATTTTCCATTTTTTTACAATTTGAGTGCAGCTTCCTTATATCTTTCCTTCTGTAAAATTTAGTGTTTTCCCTTAGTGAATAAACGCACTTTTAGTAATTTTCAACCTAGCCTAGATTAGAACTCCAGGTTCTAATTTTGGAGCCAGTTTTTTTTTGTGTTTACGTATGTAATTTGGAACTACTGTTTTGTTTGTTCTAGGTTTTGGGAATAATTCATGGAAATAAGAACAATATAAAGGGGATTCCCCAAACAAATTTTTTGCTTTTATATGTACATACAGTAGAATTCATTTATAACGACGTCGCTTATAACGACTAACCGTTTTTAGCGTCGATATTATTTACTCAAGTTCGGTTTAATAGTTACATACTGAGAAAATGTAACCGTTTAGTGCGACTCCGGTTTGAGCGACAAACCGTTTATAGCGACATTTTTTACGATAATTCGTCCGTTTAAAACGACGCGCTTCAATTCAAATCTCCTTATTGGCGCGCGTAAATCACAGTTAGTGTTTGTCACCTGTTATGACAAGTTCATAAAGCGCCATAAAATGAGTTCTGTGAAGAGAAAATGTTTTACAATTGAAGAAAGGAGTGCAATATTACACAGATTAGAAGCTGGTGAATCAAACGCGACCCTCGCAAAGGAATTTGGCGTATCTCATTCTACAATATCCACAATAATGATTAATAATTACAAGATCGAGCCGCTATTTAATGCCAATGTTTTGAAATGCAAACGTGTAAGAACTTTTACTCATGAGCAGTTGGATAAGGCATTGTTACAGTGGTTTAAGCTTCAGCGCGACCGGGGAATACGACGTACCGCTGAGCATTTGTGCGAAGGCTATTGATAAGCATCAGTTACCCATAACAAACGAGGACTTTAAACAATACGCGCGTGTTGATGATGCTGTCGCCACTTGTGAAGAGCCGTCTGATGAAAACATTGTGGATAATATCATCGCCGACGGCGCGAATAGCAAAGATAGCGACGCTGATGATGTCGAACCAGAGTTTTATCCAACCTTGAGTGTATCGGAAGCTCTGAAGATATCTCAATTTTTACTCAAGTTATCCGTTGCCCGGACGGACGAACAGACAGACATTCGGATTTTGACTCGTCTCGTCACCCTGATCATTTTCATATATATAACCCTATATCTAACTCGTTTAGTTTTATGCCTTACAAACAACCAAACAAAAACAAAAAACAACTGAACAAAACTATAATACTCTCTTAGCAACTTTTATTGCGAGAGTATAAAAATTATACAGTGTTGATTAGAAGATTAGTTTTTTCAACAATATTATTTGGTGGAATTAACCGGGGAAATTTAAAAAGAAAATAATTTTTGATGACATATATTTTTAACCAACTAAGCGGGAAAATCAATTAACCGAGTCCAATTATCCGAGAAAATTTACATATGCTTTCATATGCTATATTTTTTGCCTGATAACACCGTTCAATTAAACGGGTTAACCAATTAAACGAAAAGTACTGTACGTATATACTGCTTTACTCAAAACTACAATCTGTAATGATTAAACTGGTCTTGATCAGTAGCCTGCAATTGACATATTTGGATACTATAATGAGGGTTGATAATAATAGATAATATGCAAAAAATAGCGACTGACGATCTCTTAGTATTTTTCGAGATACGGTAGCCTGAAGGCGACTGGACTCAGGCTATTATAGATACATAATATGGGTGTTAGTCTTGAAATGTCCGCGGAAGTACAGGGGAGGTTTAAAAAGTAAGCAAATATGAAAAAATTGCTAGAAGGAATAAGAGAAATTTATTTGAGTTGACAACATAAATACAAAAAAAAACATAATAAAAATATTTCGAAGGTTGTCATTGTTGCTTTGTTAAGAAATTTGTTGAAGTTTTATTGAAATACAGTGAAACTTCCATAACTCGAACTTTTGAACTGGCAATACCGTTTAGAAATCAAATTGCATACAAATTTCCTTCCATAAATCGAACTTTTCGACGAGGGCATAATACAAAATTTATTATCGGGGCACAATTTTAAAAGAATCCTTATATTCATATGGAGGCGAACAAAAAATATGATATTACACTTATGGATTGCATAAATTAAGTAACAAAGGCAGGCGATACAGACGTCAAGACCTAAACAATAGCAAAGTGCAACAAACAAAATTACAGAATACATGTTTTAACATATATAAATAAAACTGTATCCGAAGTAAATTTAGTTATTGTATATAAATCTATATTTTACAGTTTTTTGAAAAATTTATGTTTTAATGAAAATTTCTATAACTCGTAGTCTCTCTACCTCGAAGTTTTTTGTAGATTATGGTGATTCGAATTGGAGAAGTTCCACTGTATTTTGATACTTGCATTTGATTTGAATTCATAAAATTGTAAAATTCTAAAAAAGTGACTTTTTTCCATACACTTTTTTTCTAATCTAGGTATAAAAAACTAATTCGGAAAAGTCGGAAAGTGGCAAGTGTCAGTAGAGAATTCAGAATTGCAAATGAACTAGAATGTAACATTGGTGTTGATTGAAGATTTGTGTTTGATTATGAGTGGCAAACTATTGACTGAAATTCATATGCCAGCACCAAATCGCCAAATCAGAAATGTACTGAATCGTACATTAGAATGTGAGCGTGCATACGACAGAATAACATAACAACTTGAACAACAAGTATCAAGAAATGTTCCATTATTGAATGAGCAGCAAAAGAGTGCCTATGATGTGTTGATGAAGGCTGTAAATGATGGAAACAGTGGACTATTTTTTCTTGATGGGAAAACGTTACTGATATCATAGTGTTGGCTCTCGCATATACTGGAATTGCTGCAACGCTACTAAATTCCACTTTGTTTTCTTTTCAACACAAATAATTTCGCGCAACGTCTGTGTGTTCAGCTAGTATAGTATATGGGGGCTGGGTAATTCATGGACCGATTTTAACTGTTGTACATGTTACCGTTATATGGGGCCTTGGAAACTTACTTCAAAGTTCTGCTATATGGAAAGTTGGCGTGGTGGAATATGTGCATCATGTTTCATTATGATATCATAATTTTTACTCAAGTTATCGCTTGCACGGACAGACATCCGGATTTCAACTCCACTCTTCATCCTGATCTTTTTTTATATATATAACCCCATATCTAACTCTTTTATTTCTGGGTGACACAAACAACCGTTATGTGAACAAAACTATAACACTCTCTTTAGCAACTTTGTTGCTAGAGTATAAAAATCATATGCAAGTTAATAATCTTTTATACTTTAACAACATATATACATAAATAATAATTTTGTTCACCTAATGGTTATTTGGAACACAACACCTAATATTAAACAAACTATATAAGAGTTGTTTATATTAAATTGAGCAGAACAACAAGACGAGTCTGGGTGTTTGTCTATTCGTCCGTAGGTGCAAGAGAACACAAATTTAGACAAAACAAAGCATTTTATACTCTCGCAATTTATTGAGATAGTTTCATTAAGATAACACACAATTTGACCCATATTTTGGACATAAAGTCCAGTAGAATAACGAAAATCATCATATATAGTATGTGAGGGTTGAGGTAATTTCTGAACCGATTTCACTCATTTTCACCACCCAGGCACATTTTATCACTTAATTTAATATTACACATAATAACCGATTTATAAGGTATTAAGCCCGTCGTATTTTTGAAAAACCCATAATTAAGTATATGGGAGCTAGGGGAAGTTATGACCCGTTTTTAATCATTTTGCCACAGAGACACACTATTAGAAGAAAAAGATACCCTCCGAATTACATTTAAATATCTGATAGATTTATCGATATTTTCGGTGAACGACTTCTCTTAGGAACTGAGTTCTTCTTTTTCGATATCCGTCAGATTTTGACAATTTTTCCACATTTGATGTCACATCTCAAATACAGTATTTGTGTAAAGTTTTATTCCACTATCATCACTGGTTCCTAATGTGTATATTATAAAGTGAACGAATCAGATGGAATTAAAAATTTGATTATATGAGAAGTAGGCGTGATTGTGAACCGATTTCGCCCATATTACGCCCGTGTCATCAGGGTGTTAAGAAAATATTATACACCGAATTTTATTGAAATTGGTTGAATAGTTCCTGAGAGACCATAAGGGGACGCCACGCCCATTTTCCATTTTTTTACAATTTGAGTGCAGCTTCCTTATATCTTTCCTTCTGTAAAATTTAGTGTTTTCCCTTAGTGAATAAACGCACTTTTAGTAATTTTCAACCTAGCCTAGATTAGAACTCCAGGTTCTAATTTTGGAGCCAGTTTTTTTTTGTGTTTACGTATGTAATTTGGAACTACTGTTTTGTTTGTTCTAGGTTTTGGGAATAATTCATGGAAATAAGAACAATATAAAGGGGATTCCCCAAACAAATTTTTTGCTTTTATATGTACATACAGTAGAATTCATTCATCGCTTATAACGACTCACCGTTTTTAGCGTCGATATTATTTACTCAAGTTCGGTTTAATAGTTACATACTGAGAAAATGTAACCGTTTAGTGCGACTCCGGTTTGAGCGACAAACCTTTTATAGCGACATTTTTTACGATAATTCGTCCGTTTAAAACGACGCGCTTCAATTCAAATCTCCTTATTGGCGCGCGTAAATCACAGTTAGTGTTTGTCACCTGTTATGACAAGTTCATAAAGCGCCATAAAATGAGTTCTGTGAAGAGAAAATGTTTTACAATTGAAGAAAGGAGTGCAATATTACACAGATTAGAAGCTGGTGAATCAAACGCGACCCTCGCAAAGGAATTTGGCGTATCTCATTCTACAATATCCACAATAAAGATGAATAATTACAAGATCGAGCCGCTATTTAATGCCAATGTTTTGAAATGCAAACGTGTAAGAACTTTTACTCATGAGCAGTTGGATAAGGCATTGTTACAGTGGTTTAAGCTTCAGCGCGACCGGGGAATACGACGTACCGCTGAGCATTTGTGCGAAGGCTATTGATAAGCATCAGTTACCCATAACAAACGAGGACTTTAAACAATACGCGCGTGTCGATGATGCTGTCGCCACTTGTGAAGAGCCGTCTGATGAAAACATTGTGGATAATATCATCGCCGACGGCGCGAATAGCAAAGATAGCGACGCTGATGATGACGAACCAGAGTTTTATCCAACCTTGAGTGTATCGGAAGCTCTGAAGATATCTCAATTTTTACTCAAGTTATCCGTTGCCCGGACGGACGAACAGACAGACATTCGGATTTTGACTCGTCTCGTCACCCTGATCATTTTCATATATATAACCCTATATCTAACTCGTTTAGTTTTATGCCTTACAAACAAACAAACAAAAACAAAAAACAACTGAACAAAACTATAATACTCTCTTAGCAACTTTTATTGCGAGAGTATAAAAATTATACAGTGTTGATTAGAAGATTAGTTTTTTCAACAATATTATTTGGTGGAATTAACCGGGGAAATTTAAAAAGAAAATAATTTTTGATGACATATATTTTTAACCAACTAAGCGGGAAAATCAATTAACCGAGTCCAATTATCCGAGAAAATTTACATATGCTTTCATATGCTATATTTTTTGCCTGATAACACCGTTCAATTAAACGGGTTAACCAATTAAACGAAAAGTACTGTACGTATATACTGCTTTACTCAAAACTACAATCTGTAATGATTAAACTGGTCTTGATCAGTAGCCTGCAATTGACATATTTGGATACTATAATGAGGGTTGATAATAATAGATAATATGCAAAAAATAGCGACTGACGATCTCTTAGTATTTTTCGAGATACGGTAGCCTGAAGGCGACTGGACTCAGGCTATTATAGATACATAATATGGGTGTTAGTCTTGAAATGTCCGCGGAAGTACAGGGGAGGTTTAAAAAGTAAGCAAATATGAAAAAATTGCTAGAAGGAATAAGAGAAATTTATTTGAGTTGACAACATAAATACAAAAAAAAACATAATAAAAATATTTCGAAGGTTGTCATTGTTGCTTTGTTAAGAAATTTGTTGAAGTTTTATTGAAATACAGTGAAACTTCCATAACTCGAACTTTTGAACTGGCAATACCGTTTAGAAATCAAATTGCATACAAATTTCCTTCCATAAATCGAACTTTTCGACGAGGGCATAATACAAAATTTATTATCGGGGCACAATTTTAAAAGAATCCTTATATTCATATGGAGGCGAACAAAAAATATGATATTACACTTATGGATTGTATAAATTAAGTAACAAAGGCAGGCGATACAGACGTCAAGAGCTAAACAATAGCAAAGTGCAACAAACAAAATTACAGAATACATGTTTTAACATATATAAATAAAACTGTATCCGAAGTAAATTTAGTTATTGTATATAAATCTATATTTTACAGTTTTTTGAAAAATTTATGTTTTAATGAAAATTTCTATAACTCGTAGTCTCTCTACCTCGAAGTTTTTTGTAGATTATGGTGATTCGAATTGGAGAAGTTCCACTGTATTTTGATACTTGCATTTGATTTGAATTCATAAAATTGTAAAATTCTAAAAAAGTGACTTTTTTCCATACACTTTTTTTCTAATCTAGGTATAAAAAAATAATTCGGAAAAGTCGGAAAGTGGCAAGTGTCAGTAGAGAATTCAGAATTGCAAATGAACTAGAATGTAACATTGGTGTTGATTGAAGATTTGTGTTTGATTATGAGTGGCAAACTATTGACTGAAATTCATATGCCAGCACCAAATCGCCAAATCAGAAATGTACTGAATCGTACATTAGAATGTGAGCGTGCATACGACAGAATAACATAACAACTTGAACAACAAGTATCAAGAAATGTTCCATTATTGAATGAGCAGCAAAAGAGTGCCTATGATGTGTTGATGAAGGCTGTCAATGATGGAAACAGTGGACTATTTTTTCTTGATGGGAAAACGTTACTGATATCATAGTGTTGGCTCTCGCATATACTGGAATTGCTGCAACGCTACTAAATTCCACTTTGTTTTCTTTTCAACACAAATAATTTCGCGCAACGTCTGTGTGTTCAGCTAGTATAGTATATGGGGGCTGGGTAATTCATGGACCGATTTTAACTGTTGTACATGTTACCGTTATATGGGGCCTTGGAAACTTACTTCAAAGTTCTGCTATATGGAAAGTTGGCGTGGTGGAATATGTGCATCATGTTTCATTATGATATCATAATTTTTACTCAAGTTATCGCATGCACGGACAGACATCCGGATTTCAACTCCACTCTTCATCCTGATCTTTATTTATATATATAACCCCATATCTAACTCTTTTATTTCTGGGTGACACAAACAACCGTTATGTGAACAAAACTATAACACTCTCTTTAGCAACTTTGTTGCTAGAGTATAAAAATCATATGCAAGTTAATAATCTTTTATACTTTAACAACATATATACATAAATAATAATTTTGTTCACCTAATGGTTATTTGGAGCACAACACCTAATATTAAACAAACTATATAAGAGTTGTTTATATTAAATTGAGCAGAACAACAAGACGAGTCTGGGTGTTTGTCTATTCGTCCGCAGGTGCAAGCGAACACAAATTTAGACAAAACAAAGCATTTTATACTCTCGCAATTTATTGAGATAGTTTCATTAAGATAACACACAATTTGACCCATATTTTGGACATAAAGTCCAGTAGAATAACGAAAATCATCATATATAGTATGTGAGGGCTGAGGTAATTTCTGAACCGATTTCACTCATTTTCACCACCCAGGCACATTTTATCACTTAATTTAATATTACACATAATAACCGATTTATAAGGTATTAAGCCCGTCGTATTTTTGAAAAACCCATAATTAAGTATATGGGAGCTAGGGGAAGTTATGACCCGTTTTTAATCATTTTGCCACAGAGACACACTATTAGAAGAAAAAGATACCCTCCGAATTACATTTAAATATCTGATAGATTTACCGATATTTTCGGTGAACGACTTCTCTTAGGAACTGAGTTCTTCTTTTTCGATATCCGTCAGATTTTGACAATTTTTCCACATTTGATGTCACATCTCAAATACAGTATTTGTGTAAAGTTTTATTCCACTATCATCACTGGTTCCTAATGTGTATATTATAAAGTGAACGAATCAGATGGAATTAAAAATTTGATTATATGAGAAGTAGGCGTGATTGTGAACCGATTTCGCCCATATTACGCCCGTGTCATCAGGGTGTTAAGAAAATATTATACACCGAATTTTATTGAAATTGGTTGAATAGTTCCTGAGAGACCATAAGGGGACGCCACGCCCATTTTCCATTTTTCTACAATTTGAGTGCAGCTTCCTTATATCTTTCCTTCTGTAAAATTTAGTGTTTTCCCTTAGTGAATAAACGCACTTTTAGTAATTTTCAACCTAGCCTAGATTAGAACTCCAGGTTCTAATTTTGGAGCCAGTTTTTTTTTTTTGTGTTTACGTATGTAATTTGGAACTACTGTTTTGTTTGTTCTAGGTTTTGGGAATAATTCATGGAAATAAGAACAATATAAAGGGGATTCCCCAAACAAATTTTTTGCTTTTATATGTACATACAGTAGAATTCATTTATAACGACGTCGCTTATAACGACTAACCGTTTTTAGCGTCGATATTATTTACTCAAGTTCGGTTTAATAGTTACATACTGAGAAAATGTAACCGTTTAGTGCGACTCCGGTTTGAGCGACAAACCGTTTATAGCGACATTTTTTACGATAATTCGTCCGTTTAAAACGACGCGCTTCAATTCAAATCTCCTTATTGGCGCGCGTAAATCACAGTTAGTGTTTGTCACCTGTTATGACAAGTTCATAAAGCGCCATAAAATGAGTTCTGTGAAGAGAAAATGTTTTACAATTGAAGAAAGGAGTGCAATATTACACAGATTAGAAGCTGGTGAATCAAACGCGACCCTCGCAAAGGAATTTGGCGTATCTCATTCTACAATATCCACAATAAAGATGAATAATTACAAGATCGAGCCGCTATTTAATGCCAATGTTTTGAAATGCAAACGTGTAAGAACTTTTACTCATGAGCAGTTGGATAAGGCATTGTTACAGTGGTTTAAGCTTCAGCGCGACCGGGGAATACGACGTACCGCTGAGCATTTGTGCGAAGGCTATTGATAAGCATCAGTTACCCATAACAAACGAGGACTTTAAACAATACGCGCGTGTCGATGATGCTGTCGCCACTTGTGAAGAGTCGTCTGATGAAAACATTGTGGATAATATCATCGCCGACGGCGCGAATAGCAAAGATAGTGACGCTGATGATGACGAACCAGAGTTTTATCCAACCTTGAGTGTATCGGAAGCTCTGAAGGCTGCGGAAACGCTTAATGTATTTGTTCAGACTAACTTTGATGATGACCATATCAAAACAATGATGTCACGAACCCACAATGCTGTCCGAAGTTCTGACTACCGAACAAAAGTCTGTCGAAAACAAAACCAAATAACAGATTTCCTACGTTAGTGACAGTATTACAGTACATTACGTACCTATGGTTGTAATTTGGTATGTACTACTTATTTGTGTGCATATAAGAATAATTAAAATAAACATATGTAACTGATTCCTACAACATGTTTTATTTACCTAAATAGGAAAATCAAACTTTCGCACTTATAATATATAATTACATACATATGTAAATATTCGTTTTATACGTCATCCGGTTAGTACGACATAATATCGCCGGTCCCTTGAAGGTCGTTATATCCGGATTCTACTGTATTATAACGGATTTCCAAAATAAATCATTTACGCTGAAACTAGTGATGAGCGATATTTCACTACCGGTGATTTTTTCACTGTGATTGAAAAATCACATATAGCAACTGTGTTCAATTATTGTAAATATCAGTAATTCAGTAATTTGAGTTCGATCACAGTAGCTATAGAGAAGTTCAGTGTTTTTGTTCGATCACATATACGAGTTCAGTGATTCTAATTCGATCACTGTAGTAATAGCAGTTCAGTGATTCTAATTCGATCACTGTAGCAATAGCAGTTCGAAAAGTAACAATCACTGTTCAGTAGTAATCACAGTTCAGTAGCAATACCAGTTCGAAAGTATCATTCACTGTTCAGTAACTATATCAGTTCGAAAGTAGCAATCACTGTTCAGTACCAATATCAGTTCGAAAGTAGCAATCATTGTTCAGTAGCAATATCAGTTCGGAAGTAGCAATCACTGTTCAGTAGCAATATCAGTTCGGAAGTAGCAATCACTGTTCAGTAACAATATCAGTTCGAAAGTAGCAATCACTGTTCGGTGATCACAGTAGAAATTTTATTTGTGATTTTGATAATATTGGGTGCGGTGATTACAAGAGCAGTTAAATGTACCTAAAATTAATTAATTAATTAATTGTGATTACAAAAGCAGGTAAATTTTGGATATTGTTAAAATTAATATTAATGTAAATGTAAAAAATTAAAAAAAAAAAATGTGGAGTATAAATTCTCATAAATTCGTTATTTTTTGTTGTGATCGCAATAGCAATATAAAATCACAGTGATTTAAAAATAGCAATCACTGAAATCACAGTGATTCAAAAATAGCAATATCGCTCATCACTGGCTGGAACTCTACCTTGAGTTCGATCACTGGATTGTCAAATAAAAGTCACTGTTTAATGGTTATACACTTATCTTTATTTCTAATTTAACAAACTTAACACTTTATTACTTGTTGTACAAGTTTACAACTTCTCACTTCTAATTTCTTGCACTTTACTCGGCAGCTCTCTGATTAGAACTGTGTCTTGCTGCCAGTCCGGCAGCCCTTATATAGTCGATTGATAGCAAGTTATCGTCACTCGAACATTCTGGCAACTACGAATATCGATGTCTAGATACATCTGGCAAGTTATCGATTTCGATTGTAAATTCTAGTTTGTTCTGGTGTCATTTTCGTTACAATATTATTTTAAAAAGTTTGGCACTGGCAACCCTGAAGCGAAGTAGAGTGAATTAAAGTGTAATAGAAATAAATAACAGTGGAACTTATCTAATTCGAATCACTATAATCTACAAACAAACCTCGAGTTATAGAATTTTCATTAAAACATACAATTTTTCAAAAAGCTGTAAAATATAAATTTATACCCAGCTTTATTTATTTACTTCGCTAAAAGTTTTATGTACATACGTTAAAACCCGTATTTTGTAATTATGTTTGTTACAGTTTGCTATTTTTGGCTCTTGCCGTCGGTATCCCATGCATTTGATAGATGATTTGTGCAATCCATAAGTGCAATATCATATTTTTTGTTCGCCTCCATACGATATATAGGGACTATTTTAAAATTCTGCCTAGATATTAAAATCTGAAATTTTTTTTATTTTATTTATTATATATTTATTTATTTTGGTCGAAAAGTTCGATTTATAGAAGGAAGTTTGTACAAAATATGACTTCTATTGCCAATTCAAAAGTTCGAATTACAATTTTCGAGCGTTACCCATGTAGGCCAGCTTTTCAGGCTTTTCATACTCATGTATTTCGGCCTCTTTCTTTTTACGTCTGCAGATGCGTCTCGCTTCCCTCTTCAGTTCTCGATATCTATCCCACCCCGAACGTGTTGTGGGCGATCGCTACGTTGCGAGGTAGGCAGTCTGTTTTCTCTCCACTGCGGAACGACGATTCTTATCGTACCAACTGGTTTTTTGTCGTTGCCGAAGACCAATTTTTCGGCTGCAGCGGTATGCAATGAGTTTGAGATGCTGTTCCACAGCTCCCTTATATCGAGATGCTGATGAGTGCTCTTAGAGAGCAGGAGTAGAAAATCGTTGTGCTGTCGGTTGTGATTGCAGCCTTTCCACGTCGAACCTTCCTTGTGTTTGTTGACGGGCGTTCTTTGCTGCACAGAAGCGAGTGCGTATCTTTGCTGCTACTGGTTGGAGTCGATGTTGAGACCACAGAGCGTACGAACGTCTAAAACACAGGAGAATTGTCTTCTGTCTATCACAACGTGATCGATTTGATTGCGCGTGTTTCGATCAGGGCACAGCCACGTTGCTTGATGAATTTTCTTGTGCTGGAATCTGGTACTACAGACAACCAGCGGTCATAGGTGCGTTCTAGGTGCTCATAGAAAGCATCTTTGGTCACATCGTCCTTCTCTTCCGTCTTCAGCGATATGTTGAAGAACCTCGCTTTGATGTGGATTGTGGCAAGACGTTCATTCACTGGGGTGAATGCCAGGACTCAGTGACGGAGTCTCTCTCCCACCACAAATCCAACACCAAGTATGCGCTCCTTTATATGGCCGCTGTAGTAGATGTCACAAGGACCCACCTTCTTCCGTACTTGTCCCGTCCATCGCACTTCTTGGATGCGGTGATGTCAGCCTTTAGTTGTATGAGGACATCAACCAGTTGGGCATAGGCACCTTCCCAATTAAAGGTTCGGACATTCCAGCTGCATGCCCTAAAATCGTGATCCTTAAAACATTGGCAAGGGATCCGACGCTCTGTTGGGTCTTTCATTGGGGAGGTTTTTTATGTGGTGGGCCCCAAAGCCTACGCACAACCGCAGAAGCGGGCTTCGCCTTCTCACTTTAGTTCGCCTTCAAACGTATGTCTGTGTGCTACCCAGAGGGTACTTGGTCTAAATGCGGAAATCGTGAGCTGATTGAATCATGTGGAGAGAGTTTACCATGGTTAAATTAAAGTTATGGTCAAAAACTTACATCACTCAAACAAGCCAGAGGATATAATATTAGATCTTCATGAAAAATTATTCACTTTTGAAGCAACTGAAAATATAAACAACATATATGGTATAAAAACTATATTACATTCTGTTGTTGTTATTGAGGCTATAAAGCAGTCAAAGCTTATACCGCAATGTAAATTGTGCCAATCATATGAGCATACTCACAATTACTGTGGCAAGCAAGCAAGATGTGTGAAATGTGCAGGAAAACATAAGACCATAGAGTGTCAAAAACCTTCTCAACATCAACCAAAATGTTGCAACTGTGGTAAGGCTCACCCTGCCAACTATAGAGGATGCGTAGTAGCAAAAGAATTGCAAAAGATTCGTGTCCCAAGGACTGGAGCAAAGAAAAACAATACTCCTGCTAAAAACTCGACCGACAAAAATGCAAAAAGTCTTCCAAACAATACAACACGTCAATCAATTACTACAAATAAAACTACAACATCAAATGAGATTAGTTATTCGTAAGTTGTGGAAGATAACTCTCGGATACTAGCATTCTTCAACAAATTTTAGAAGAGCTTACAAAACCGAATGAGTTTACCATTTCACTTGAAAAGAGGCTTCATAAGCTCGAAAAAGCAATACAAGAAAGCAAATAAATATGACTAAACACCTAAAAATTATGCTGTGGAATGCAAACGACTTAATTAAACACCAAAATGAGCTGGAACTAATACTCAATACTGAAAAAATTGACGTATGCTTAATATCGGAAACCCATTTCAGAAAGGAAACTCATATTAAATTTGGAAATTTCGAAATATATCATGCAATACATCCGAATAATTGTGCGTGAGGAGGAGCTGCCATTATAATAAGAAGCAATATTAAACACCACCAAAAAACGATAACGATAGATAGTGTCAACAACTTATCTCTTACTGCGGTTTACAGACCCCCAAGGCATCAAATAAAATGCGATAGCTATATAGAACTGATCAGTAGCCACAAAAAACTATTTATTATGGACGGTGACTTTTATACGAAACATACCCATTGTGGCTCGAGACTCAGAACCACAAAAGGAAGAGAGTTATTAAAAGCTCTTCAAATGACTGGGTTCAGTACTATGTCTACAGGGACACCAACTTACTGGCCAACAGATCTGTTTAAAACACCAGATCTTATAGATTTTTTTATCTACATTTTATCTATAACATATTTCACAAAATTACATATGTATATGTGCATAGAAAACGGTTTGGATATGATCTCTGTTCAATCGCCTATATATTTAACACTTCACGAAAGTGTTGTTATTAAGGAACCAACACTTACACTAACAAATAGAAACACGGAGTGAGAATACTTTAAGGCAATGTTGTCCGATGTTGATAATCACGTCAATATAAGTTGTAATTCGAAGTTAGATAACGAAATTTTAAAATTAACAAACACAATACAATATGCAGCCTGGAGTAGTACACCGATTAAAAGAAACGTCACAGCAGACCACAAGTAAACTAAAGAAATTATAGAAATGGTTGCAGAAAAATGTCCTTCTCCACCTGGTCCTTCCAATGCAGTGGAGGCCTCCCTCTTCCTCGGCTTCCACCAACGGGTACTGCATCGAACACTTTCAGAGCTGGGGCACGTTCGTCCATTCGAACAACATGACCTAACCAGTGTAGCCGCTGTCTTTTTATTCGATGGACTATGTATATCTCGTCAAATAACACATACAGCTCATCATTCCATCTTGTGCGGTATTCGCCGTTGCCAATGTTTAACGGACCATAAATCTACTGCAAAACCTTTCTCTCGAAAACTCATAGTGCCGTCCCATCGGATGTTGACATCGTCCACGCTTCTGCACCATAAAGTAGGACGGGAATGATGAGGGACTTGTAGAGTTTAGTTTTTGTTCGTCGAGAGAGGACTTTACTTTTCAATTGCCTACTCAGTCAAACTGCGTTGGATTTTAAGGCTGACATTATTATCGGTGTTGATGCTGGTGCCTAGGTATACGAAATTATCTACAACTTCAAAGCTATGACTATCAACAGTGACGTGGAGCCAAGACGCGAATGCGCTGACTGTTTGATGACAGGAGATATTTCGTCTTGTCCTCGTTCACCACCAGACCCATACGCTTTGCTTCCTTATCCAGTCTGGAAAAAGCAGAACTAACGGCGCGGGTTTTGTTTCTAATGATATCGATATCATCGGCGTACGCCAGCTGCTGTACACTCTTACAGAAAATTGTATCTTCTCTATTTAGCTCTGCCGCTCGTATTATTTTCTCCAGCATCAGTAGAAAAAGCAAACGTTTTTTCTGAATATCTTGAAAGTATTTTTGAACCACATGATACAACCAATGAAGATAAAATGGAACCTCTTAATTATACCAACCACACAGAAAATCACCTGGTTTTGACCTTATGACCAGTGAAATATTAAAACAGCTACCTCAAAATATTATTAGTAAAATTACTGAGATAATAGCTGTCATCGCAATCGACATTCACAAAATACTCTACTCGACTTGCACTCCTGCTCTCTGAGAGCACTCATCAGCATCTCGATATAAGGGAACTGTGATCTGTGAACGGCATCTCAAACTCACCGCTGCAGCCGAAACAATTGGATTTCGGCAACGACAAAAAACAAGCTGGTACGATGAGGATTGCAGTCTCGCAGCGGAGAGAAAACAGACTGCATACCTCGCAACGTTGCAAACGACCACAACACGTGCGGGATGGGATAGATACCGAGAGCTGAAAAGGGAAGCGAGACGCATCTGCAGACAAAAAAAGAAAGAGGCCGAAATGCGTGAGTACGAAGAGCTTGAGAAGCTGGCAGACGGAGATAATGCTCGAAAAATTTATGAAAAAATGAAGCGACTTAACGAAGGTTTCAAGATCGGAGCATCCTCATGTAGAGACCAAGGTGGTAATCTGGCAACCGATGTCCAGGGCATACTGGGATTATGGAGGGAACACTTCTCCGACCTGCTGAATGGCAGTGGAAGTTCTACACCTGGAGATGGCGAACCCGATCCCCCAATCGATGACGATGGAACAGATGTTCCATTACTCGATCATGAAGAAATTCGAATAGCAATTACCCGCCTGAAGAACAACAAAGCGGCGGGGGCCGATAGATTACCGGCCGAGGTATTCAAATACGGAGGCGAAGAACTGATAAGGTGCATGCATCAGCTTTTTTGTAGAATATGGTTGGAAGAAAGCATGGCCGACGATTGGAATCTCAGTGTGCTCTGCCCAATCCATAAAAAGGGAGATCCCACAATCTGTGCCAACTACCGTGGGATAAGCCTCCTAAATATCGCCTATAAGGTTCTATCGAATTGGAAAATCTACAACTGACCATATATTCACCATGCGCCAAATATTGACCTGCCTTATCGTGGCATTCGTGAAGTATCTGGAATCTCAACCGCTTCGGAACAACCCAAAGTAGTTTGTTGTCGTATTTCCGATATAAACGTCCCAGTTGGATGACGTAGTTGACATTTCCTTAACGATGTTCTTAATTTTCTCATCTTGTAGTTGGACACTGAACAATCAATCAGACTTGTCGATAATTAGTTTTGAAATTTTCGGTATCTAATTCGTGTGCATTTTCGTAGGATGCGCGGCTAAACGCGTCGACATGAACCATACGTTAACCTGGTCGATGCGTGGTATGAGCTCGCTAATGCTTCAAGTTTTTCGTTGTCGGTAGCAGAGCGACTGTAATATGCGATTGGGTGCAGTTGTCCATTCTTGGCTTGCAACAGAACGCTTGCAAGGCCGATGGAGCTGGCGTCTGTATGTAGTTCATGCTCGGCATCGATGAGGTAGTTTACCATTGTTGGTTTCGTTGCTAACGCAGATTTTAGTTTGTTGAATGCTGACTCTTGTTGCTGTCCACATACGAATTCTGTATCCTTCCGCAATAGTTTTCGCAACGGCTCGGATGTGGTAGAGTAACCAGCGGCAAACTTTCGGGAGAAGCCACTGAGACCTAAAAACTTACGTAAGTCTGTCATATTTTTAAGTTAAGGAAAATGTATGATAACGTTGATTTTGACGGTACCGGGACTAATGCCATTGGGATTTAACTGATGTCCCAAAAATGTTTTCGTTTGCGTGAACAGCTCACATTTGCTGACGGCTTTTTACGGCTTTTTTGTAGAATATGGTTGGAAGAAAGCATGGCCGACGATTGGAATCTCAGTGTGCTCTGCCCAATCCATAAAAAGGGAGATCCCACAATCTGTGCCAACTACCGTGGGATAAGCCTCCTAAATATCGCCTATAAGGTTCTATCGAATTGGAAAATCTACAACTGACCATATATTCACCATGCGCCAAATATTGACCTGCCTTATCGTGGCATTCGTGAAGTATCTGGAATCTCAACCGCTTCGGAACAACCCAAAGTAGTTTGTTGTCGTATTTCCGATATAAACGTCCCAGTTGGATGACGTAGTTGACATTTCCTTAACGATGTTCTTAATTTTCTCATCTTGTAGTTGGACACTGAACAATCAATCAGACTTGTCGATAATTAGTTTTGAAATTTTCGGTATCTAATTCGTGTGCATTTTCGTAGGATGCGCGGCTAAACGCGTCGACATGAACCATACGTTAACCTGGTCGATGCGTGGTATGAGCTCGCTAATGCTTCAAGTTTTTCGTTGTCGGTAGCAGAGCGACTGTAATATGCGATTGGGTGCAGTTGTCCATTCTTGGCTTGCAACAGAACGCTTGCAAGGCCGATGGAGCTGGCGTCTGTATGTAGTTCATGCTCGGCATCGATGAGGTAGTTTACCATTGTTGGTTTCGTTGCTAACGCAGATTTTAGTTTGTTGAATGCTGACTCTTGTTGCTGTCCACATACGAATTCTGTATCCTTCCGCAATAGTTTTCGCAACGGCTCGGATGTGGTAGAGTAACCAGCGGCAAACTTTCGGGAGAAGCCACTGAGACCTAAAAACTTACGTAAGTCTGTCATATTTTTAAGTTAAGGAAAATGTATGATAACGTTGATTTTGACGGTACCGGGACTAATGCCATTGGGATTTAACTGATGTCCCAAAAATGTTTTCGTTTGCGTGAACAGCTCACATTTGCTGACCTTTATGGTTAGTTCACATAAGCGTAGTACTTGAAGTATTCGGGAAAGCTTAACATACATTTCGTCGAAAGAGTTGCTGCCATTGATGATGTAGTCCATATAGTGGAGCATATCACCTGTTTCTAATCATCTTTGGATTGCTGCCATATGTCTATTAAATACAGCCGATGCGTTCTTCAGCCCAAACGGCATGCGTTTGAACTTGTATAGGCCGTCCGTTGTAATAAACGCAGTGTATCTTCGACTATCGGGAGCCATTTCGATTTGGTAGTATCCAATATTTAAATCGAGCTATGAAAAGTATCGAAAATCGTTCTTCAATTTTTGGGACTGGAAAATTTTATTCTCTCGTTATCTTATTGATGCCTCTGTATTCGATGGATTATCGATCCCTTCCATTTTGCTTTTTGACTAAAACCACGAGACTTTCGTATTCCTATATTGATGATATCGTGTTCCAGTAGTTCCTCAATCATTTTGTGAACGATGTCACGCTTTCGTTCAGAGATGCGATAGGGTGCTTGAGATACGAAATGATTACTCTCAAGTTCGATACTAGCTTGGACCACATCGGTTTTACCAATTCCTCTCAGCCCACTACAGAAAACTTCGGTGTAGTTTTCCAGAAGACTTTGCATTTTATTTCGCTCCGCCGTGTCATTAAAATTACACAGAAGTTTGGAAAAACTTTTCTCAGCTGTTACTGTCGTCTGTACTGTGCAACTGCTTCCGAAGATCATGTGACCATTTTCTATTTTCAGCATAATGTTTTTATCGGTGATAACATCTTGGCCTAATAAGAGGTCTTCTTCTATTAACTCATCATCAGTAATGTAGACTTTCGTATTGATGATAGTTGACGATAGTAATGTTTATGATAATTGCCTCAGTGAACATTCGTACGCCTCCGAAAATGCCTTTTATCTGTCAGAAGCATTTTTGTGGTACGGCTTCGATGCGTTTAGCTACCGTTCTGCGGATGATACTGCAATAACTGCCGGTGTCGATGTACGGTTGCGGTTTTATGTAAACTCGTTTCTTAAAATTTCCGTCTAGATTTGTCACGCAAAGTCGCCGTAACGCTCCTGTCGTCTTTTCGCAATTTCCTCCATTTGGATGAACTTTGTTGCACGTTGTACAGCGATGTCGTTGCGGCAATGGACACTTACTGGAAAAATGACCAGGGACGTTACAATTATAGCTCTTCAATTGTGTTTTGAATTCGTTCTGCTTTGTTGATTCGGTATAAATTACGTTACTTTCGTTTGCTTGGTTGACTTGTTTGTGGCTCACCCAACCCTCCGCGATTTATGAAATAATCTTCGACAGCGTCATTGCTACAATGCTCTGCTGGAGCTCCCAATGCTACAATCCAGATCTTGCGTATCGTATGATGGTTGATTCGCTCAATTTATGTCGTTTCCTTTGGTCTCTTTGTTGAAGAGGCCTTGTTCTGCCTCGTCTCGTGTTGACCCAAACTCGTGTCGTAATTCATTAGCAAAATCTGTCCAAGTTGTGTGTAGTGTAGGTGAGGCATCTAGCCACATGGATGCGACTCTGTCGATAAATTGTTCGACAGTAATGGTCGCCTTATTCGTGGGATCGAATTCCGGCAGGGAGGGTATCTGCTATCTCCTTCACTGACGCGTTGTTTTGTTGCCGTTGAAAATTCGTTGTTGTTGTTTCGCTTCTGTTCGCTAGCAGTTAAGTCGCCGCCGTAGTTTGTGCGAACTTGACGTATTTCGTATGAAAAAAGCACAAGAGTACAATGTACATATGTAAATATGCATGTACATGCATATTCTGTACTATATTTAGGAACGTAAGTTCTGTCTCACTTCTGAACTATAAACGCTATTACAAAATTGTAACTTTGACTTTTGAATAAAATTTATTTGTAACTTTACTAGCCGGCGTTTGTTCCGACAGCAACATCAAGGTCGTGTGTACACATTTCTCACATTTTCTTTGTACACATTTTCTTAAAAAAAGCGAATCAAATGGGTCTGGTGGTGATCGAGGAAAAGACGAAATAGCAAAGGATCTTAACGAAGGTAAACATTAAATTTTATTTTTGACTAGTAAAATAACTGATAACTACTAATTTAAATATCTAACATACTTACCGATTTATATGTTTTAAGTAGCCAAAATAACGAAAAATTATTAATTAGGTATTTGGCGGTGGTTGAAGTACTGGATCGACGAACAAACTAATTCACTTACTTCTATAAATTATCTGATCCTTATACCTGAGACAGACATGTGGTATACATTGTAGTATGCTTCAGAAACCATATGTGTATCACCGGTTTTCCAAATTTTGTTTGAAAGCAAATGGTGTTCCGTACTACAATAGAGTTCTAGAAACCATTGAAAGTTTGTGGTGTTGTGAAATGTATTACAATGGATTGCATTGAACACACCGAAAGCTTTAAGCTCTTCTGCCACAATCATATGTTTTCTGACATTTTGACATACAGAAAATAAATTAAATTCAAAATTAATTGAAATCAAAAAACAACAAAAAAAATGATGTGAAAAATATGTAATATGTATGTATGTAATAATAGGTAATAATTATATTGGATAATAAGATTTTAAGATTGCTTGAAGTTATAACTAAGTCAGGATCAATTTTCCTGTCTGTTATTCATAATTACATTTTGCTTGAATTTATTTGTATCAGCTGATGAATGTAAACATAGTACAATATACTACATGTGTGTCACTATGCTGGTTCATGGTTTCTAGAGCTTTTATTGTAGTACATATTATAGTATGGAAACCATATGTCTGTCTTAGGTATTACATGCTTTTAATGGTAATTTCTTCATTATTCTCTGAAACGAGAATATTCACTTAGTCCACTGGCATTGAAATCTATCTCTATTATCTATCCTCGTAGTAATGTTATGTGACACTTTGTTACATACACATATCTTTTTAAGTTTTCCAAAAAATCCTATTACTTAAAGTTTGTCTTAACAGATTATATAACTTACAATATTACAAAGTTATTATGTTTATTTATTTTATTAATATGGCGAAGATTTTCCCGGCTACCACAATATTGCAGGAAATTGTCTTAATTCCTAGAAAAAATGTCTAAAACAAAGTATTAAATATCTACAGCGTATCCAGATAATGTAACACCTGGTGCAATCTCCTCCTCAACATATGAACCAGCTTCTTCAAATGACTTGGCATCCGTGTTGTCGAAACTTTTTCCTACAACGGTCTGCTTTAGGGATGGTGCTCGGTTTTCAAACTTTTGCTGATCATTTGGATTAAACTTTTGATTATTAAAATCTTCGGGGCGACGACCAGTGGCGCGGAGTTTTGATGGTTGGAAGCTTATGTTTTCGTTATTATTATTTGGCATCTGACTATTAAATTCATAAACAGTGGAATCAGGACGAGAATAATTTGTTTTACGAAGCATTGCCTTGAAATTAAATGGTGGGTCTTCAGAACTCTAACAATCATAAAGTGGCATGTAAATAAAGTAAGATGTGAATTTATATAATTCAATTATAAAATACTATTTGTCCAACCTACATCCTCATCATTGGAACGACGCACTATGTCCTTTAATTCTCGTACAGGGTCTGAAGGTACAAATGAGGAGCGTTGTTGGTAATTTTGATTCATTCGATTCAATTGGTTTGAGTTTTGCTGTATTGCACGTGCCTGTACGGGATCATTGCGGTACATCATGTTTGCGGGCGGCATTGGCGGGGGTGGTGGTGCCGAATATGACTTTAAGGAATTTCGTCGTGAACCTGTTCGATTACTCCATATATTTGAAGATACATTGTTGTAATTATTGTTGTATTGATTGTAGTTGTTGTACGCATTCATATTCATTTGAACTTGATTCCTAGACAAAAATAAAATTTCGAATATTCGTACCGAAATAATTTATATAACATTTATATATGTTTATTTTTTTTCAATTCACTCTGTAAAAACATGACTATCTTTTAATAATCTAATAACTTCGATTTTTTTTTTACGGACTCACTTTTCATTCAAGTACCATTAAAGAGTATGTGCATCACTATTGGAGGATGGTGTCAAAATTTTTACTCAAGTTATCGCTTGAACTCAAGTTATAGATGAACGGACAGACAGGAATTCAACCCGACTCTTCATCCTGATCATTTGATATATATGTATATATATCTCTAGGTGATCACTGTTATACTCTGTGCAACATGTTTCGTGAGTATAAAATACAGATCATATCGACGTCGAAACTTATTCCATTCATTTAAAACGATTATTATTATACTCTCGCATCAAATTTGCTAAGAGACTATTATAGTTTTGTTCACATAACGGTTGCTTGTAAGTCATAAAACTAAACGAGTTAGATATGAGGATATTTTAGCAAATTTATTTTCGTTATTCTAGTGGACTGCCGAATTTATGGGTCAAATTGTGTGTTATCTTAATAAAACTTTATCAACAAATTGCGAGAGTATAAAATGATCGGTTGCACCCGAGCTTAGCCTTTCCTTACTTGTTTTTTAGTAAATATTTATAAAGCCCAGCCTCTGTGCTGCATACGTCATCATGCTGGTTGACGGCAATGTCAGGTGTGCAAAAAAGCATATTTGGTTCAATATTCAGTCGCTACGAGCAAATTACAATGACATAAACTCAGATGGAAGGATCAAGTGGATGTAGACCTTGCGAAACTTGATCTCCAACTAGACCATCACCCGCTAGCCTTCTTACCAGCTAATGATTTTATTGTATTTTGTACTAGAGTACAAACAGGTATCAAATTGAGATAACAGGCTCGATAAGCAGCTCTGTCATAATATTACTAACTCTTGTCACTTTATGAAAAAAGGAAAATAAAATAGGTATAATAAAAATGTCAATGTTATAAGAACAAACTCCTTTGAATCTCTATAAGATATCTGAAAGATTCACCTTTATTTTCGGTAAAATATTATTCATAGAAATGTTCGGTATCAGGGGCCTTGAAAAAGTAGTATTCGTACTAAGTTTTATTATTTTATTATTGAAAAGTGACCGAATCATATGAAATTCAAAATTGTAATATATGGGAAGTAGGCGCCAAGCCCATTTCAAGTTTTATACCAATCTAAGTGTACCATCTTCGACGCTTTTTTCGTTAGTTAGTTAACACATTTTTAGTAGTTTTCAACATAACCTTTGAATGCGGGGTGAGCGTGGCCACACGCACTTTCCCAAAGCAGTTTCATTCAAATATGTCCCTCAATGCTGTGATCCTCTGTACCAAATTTTATCGTTTTATAGGCTTAGTTCTATCAATTTATATCTTTTCGATTAACAACATTTTCTGGGCGTGGAAATCGTCCAATTTCTGTAATTTCAACTACAAAATTCTTGCATGGACAAACGGAAAACAGATTCTGGATACATAGGGATAGAGATATTTCCTATATGTGTCTTCGTTTCATATAAAGTGATTTTTGGCATTCGACGGTAAGCGAGGTTAGTCATCTGAATATCTCATATAAAAGGTTCTTATAAAACTTGTATCAACGTTTTGTAGATGGCTTGTAAAGACATATGGTCGGTTCTTCATAAAACCCCAAAGTTAAAAGGCATTGGTTCTTTAAGAGCATTAAGAATGGCATAATTTAGTATGCATAATTAAAATAATACCGTTTCCAAGCTATAGTAGCACCATAAAAATGGACAAAATAAATAATGAAGTAAAGTTTTTGAATGCCAAAGTGTATTTTTATATTTTGGCTAAGAATATACATATGTACATATTAAACATTTTTTGTTGGGATAATATTACAAAATATTTAAAAATAACAAAATAGTTAAAAATTCAGAGCTTAAAAACTGAAACTTACTACCGACGGTGAAATACGGAGGTGGACATGTTATGGTGTGGGGGTGCATATCATCTAAAAGCGTCGAAAATTTTGGTTTTTGTTGAAGGGATTATAAACCAGCACACTTTTCTGTAAATTTAGAGATATAGTTTGAAAGAATCCGCCAACAAAATTGGTATTAAGGATACTTTTAAATTATATAAGGATAAGTCCATATCGTAAGGTATTGGTGGTTTGAAAATTGTTCCAAAGTTATAGAAACGCCGACTCAATATCCTGACATAAATCCTATCAAACAGTTATGGAGTGAATTGGACACGCGTTGAGTCAAAACCGGTTTCATCTCTCACCGCACTAAAAAAACGGCTCCAGGAAAAATGGTAAGGCAATAATTACAGTTTGAAAATTATACCGAAGGTATCAAATAGCTTCAGAGAAGTTATAAAAAACCAACGAAATAACACAAAGTACTGAAAACAGAAAAAAAAATTTTGTTTTTAAAACTCTTTCCTATTAATTTTTCAATAAATCGGAATATTAAATTTGCGTGAATTTTTTACTTTTTTGTTATTTTCAATTATTTTGTAGTATTATTCCAACAAAAAATTTTTGATATGCACATATGTATGTATGTTTGTACATACATTCTTAGCTAAAATAGAAACCTGGAGAATGGGATCATGTGTAGAAGTTCACGTAAGTGATGAAAGTTTTTGATTGTCATTCACCTGGGAGTGGCCGGCTCCGACTTCCGGTTTTAGACCAAGTATCCTCTGGTAACCGTTTGAAGGCGAGCTAAAGTGAGAAGGCGAACACGCTTCTGCGGTTGTGCGTAGGGCTTGGGACCCACCACATAAAAACGAAGTACCAATGAAAAATCGAAAAAGAAAGCCTCGGATGAGACACCCCCCTTTTGATGACGTCACCTGCAAACGTTTTAAGGATAATGATTTAAGGGCATGCACCTGGAATGTCCGGACCCTTAATTGGGAAGGTGCCTCTGCCCAACTGGTTGATGTCCTCATACGACTAAAGGCTAACATCACCGCCATCCAAGAAGTCCGATGGACGGGACAAGGACGGAAGAAGGTGGGTCCTTGTGACATCTACTACAGCGGCCATATAAAGGATCGCAAATTTGGTGTGCGATTTGTGGTGGGAGAGACACTCCGTCGCCGAGTCCTGGCATTCACCCCGGTGGATGAACGTCTAGCCACAATCCGCATAAAAGCGAGGTTCTTCAACATATCGCTGATTTGCGCTCACGCCCTAACGGAAGAGATGGACGATGTGACCAAAGATGCCTTCTATGAGCGCCTAGAACGCACCTATGAGCGTTGCCCCCGCCACGATGTCAAATCGTGCTTGGCGATTTTAACGCCAGGGTGGGTAATAAAGGTGTCTTTGGCACAACAGTCGGAAAATTCAGCCTCCATGACGAAACATCGCCAAACGGCCTGAGGCTGATCGACTTCGCTGGGGCCCGAAATACGGTCGTCTGTAGTACCAGATTCCAGCATAAGAAAATATATCAAGCTTCTTGGCGGTCTCCAAATCGATCACGTTGTGATAGACGGAAGACACGTGCGGGATGGGATAGATAGCTGGAGAGGGAAGCGAGACGCATCTTTTTCTTCTTGACTGGCGTGGACACTGCTTACGCGGTTATAGCCGAGTCCAAACCAACGCGCCACGTATCCCTCCTTCTGGCAGTTTGGCGCCAATTGGTTATACCAAGCTAAGCCAGGTCCCTCTCCACCTGGTCCTTCCATCGGAGTGGAAGTCTCTCTCTTCCTCGGCTTCCACCAGCAGGTACTGCATCGAATACTTTCAGAGCTGGAGCACTTTCATCCATTCGAACAACATGACCTACCCGTAGCCGCTGTCATTTTATTCGCAGGACTATGTCTATGTCGTCGAATAACACATACAGCTCATCGTTCCATCGCCTGCGGTATTCGCCGTTGCCAATGTTTAAGGGACCATAAATCTTCCGCAAAACCTTTCTCTCGAAAACTCCTAGTGCCGTCTCATTGGATGTTGACATCGTCAACGCTTCTGCACCGTAAAGTAGGACGGGAATGATGAGAGACTTGTAGAGTTTGAATTTTGTTCGTCGAGAGAGGACTTTACTTTTCAATTGTCTACTTAGTCCATAGTAGCACCTGTTGGCAAGAGTGATTCTGCGTTGGATTTCCAGGCTGACATTGTTATTGCTGTTGATGCAGGTTCCCAGGTAGACGAAATTATCCACAACTTCAAAGTTATGACTGTCAACAGTGACGTGGGAGACAAGACGCGAATGCGCTGACTGTTTGTTTGACGACAGGAGATATTTCGTCTTGTCCTCGTTCACCACCAGACCCATACGCTTCGCTTCCTTATCCAGTCTGGAAAAAGCAGAACTAACGGCGCGGGTGCTGTTTCCAATGATATCGATATCATAGACATACGCCAGTAGCTGTACACTCTTATAGAAGATTGTACCTTCTCTATTAAGCTCTGCAGCTCGTATTATTTTCTCCAGCATCAGGTTAAGGAAATCACACGAGAGTGAGTCACCTTGTCTGAAACGTCATCTGGTATCGAACGGCTCAGAGAGGTCCTTCCCGATCCTGACGGAGCTTTTGGTGTTGCTCAGCGTCAGCTTACACAGCCGTATTAGTTTTGCGGGGATACCAAATTCAGACATCGCGGCATAAAGGCAGCTCCTTTTCGAGCTGTCGAAAGCAGCTTTAAAGTCGACAAAGAGATGGTGTGTGTCGATCCTCTTTTCACGGGTCTTCTCCAAGATTTGGCGCATGGTGAATATCTGGTCCATGGTGGACTTTCCAGGTCTAAAGCCACACTGATAAGGGCCAATCAGTTTGTTGACGGTGGGCTTAAGTCTTTCACACAGTACGCTCGATAGAACCTTGTATGCAATATTTAGGAGACTTATCCCACGGTAATTGGCACAGTTTGTGGGATCTCCCTTTTTATGGATTCGGCAGAGCACACTGAGATTCCAATCGTCATTTATGCTTTCTTCCGACCATATTCTGCAAAGAAGCTGATGCAAGCACCTTATTAGCTCTTCGCCGCCGTATTTGAATAGCTCGGCCGGTAATCTATCGGCACCTGCCGCTTTGTTGTTCTTCAAGCGGGTAATTGCTATTTGAATTTATTCACGGTCGGGCAATGGAACATCTGCTCCATCGTCGTCGATTGGGGAGTCTGGTTCGCCATCTCCTGGTGTTGCACTTTCACTGCCATTCAGCAGGCTGGAGAAGTGTTCCCTCCACAAACTCAGTATATTCTGGTCATCAATAACTAGATCACCTCTGGGGGCCCTACAGGAGTGTGTTTCGGTCTTGAAACCTTCAGTTAGCCACCGGATCTTTTCGTAAAATTTTCGAGCATTACCCCTGTCGGCCAGCTTGTCAAGCTCTTTATACTCACGCATCTTTCTTTTTTTGTCTGCAAATGCGTCTCGCTTCCCTCTTCAGCTCTCGGTATCTTTCCCATACCGCTCGTATTGCGGTCGATCGCAACATTGCGAGGTAGGCAATCTGTTTTCTCTCCACTCCGAGACGACAATCCTCATCATTCCTGCTGTTTTTTTGATTTTTCCGAAAGCCAATGGTTTCGGTTGCAGCTGTACGTAAGGAGTTTGATATGCCATCCCACAGTTTCCTTATACCGAGATGCTGATGAGTGCTCTCAGAGAGCAGGAGTGCAAGTCGAGTAGAAAATCGGGTGTCGGTTGTGATTGCAGCTTCTCGATGTCGAACCTTCCTTGTGTTTGTTGACGTGTGCGCTTTTCTACACAGATGCGGGTGTGTATCTTAGCTGCTACAATATAGTGGTCCGAGTCGATGTTGGGACCACGAAGCGTACGCACATCAAAAACACTGGAGACATGTCGCCCATCTATCACAACATGATCGATCTGGTTGCGAGTGATTCGATCCGGGGACAGCCAAGTAGCTTGATGGATTTTCTTATGCTGGAATCTAGTCATATTTCGGGTCCCGGCGAAGTCGATCAGCCTCAGACCGTTTGGTGATGTTTCGTCATGGAGGCTGAATTTTCCGACTGTTGTTCCAAAGACACCTTCTTTACCCAACCTAGCGTTGAAAGCGCCAAGTACGATTTTGACATCGTGGCGGGGGCAGCGCTCATAGGTACGTTCTAGGCGCTCATAGAAGGTATCTTTGATCACGTGGGCGCAAATCAGCGATATGTTGAAGAACTTCGCTTTGATGCGGATTGTGGCTAGACGTTCATCCACCGGAGTGAATGCCAGGACTCGACGACGGAGTCTCTCTCCCACCACGAATCCCACACCGAATTTGGGCTCCTTTATATGGCCGCAGTAGTAGATGTCACAAGGACCCACCTTCTTCCGTCCTTGTCCCGTCCATCGCATTTCTTGGATTGCGGTGATGTCAGCTTTTACTCTTACGAGGACATCAACCAGCTGGGCAGAGGCACCTTCCCAATTAAGGGTCCGGACATTCCAGGTGCATGCCCTTAATTTGTAGTCCTTTAAACGTTTGCAGTGGTCGTCATCAAAATTGGGGTCTCTCATCCGAGGCTGTTTGTTCCTTTTCATTGGGGGGTGTTTTTATGTGGTGGGTCCAAACCCTACGCACAACCGCATAAGCGGGTTTCGCCTTCTCACTTTTGCTCGCCTCCAAACGGATGTCTGTTGGCTACCCAGAAAAAAAAGAAAGAGCCCGAAATGCGTGAGTACGAAGAGCTTGAGAAGCTGGCAGACAAAGGGAATGCTCGACAATTTTATGAAAAAATGAAGCGACTTAACGAAGGTTTCAAGACCGGAGCATCCTCATGTAGAGACCAAGGTGGTAATCTGGTAACCGATGTCCAGATTATGGAGGGAACACTTCTCCGACCTGCTGAATGGCAGTGAAAGTACAACACCATGAGTTGGCGAACCCTATTCCCCAATCGATGACGATGGAATAGATATTCCATTACCCGACCATGAAGAAATTCGAATAGCAATTACCCGCCTGAAGAACAACAAAGCGACAGGGGCCGATAAATTACCGGCTGAGCTATTCAAATACGGCCGCGAAGAACTGATAAGGTGCTTGCATCAGCTTCTTTGCAAAATATGGTCGGAAGAAAGCATGCCTGACGATTGGAATCTCAGTGTGCTCTGCCGAATCCATAAAAAGGGAGATCCCACAAACTGTGCCAATTATTGTGGGATAAGCCTCCTAAATATCGCTTATAAGGTTCTTTCGAGCGTACTGTTTGAAAGACTGAGCTGAGGAGCTGCCTTTATGCAGCGATGTCTGAATTTGGTATCCCCGCAAAACTAATACGGCTGTGTAAGTTGACGTTGAGCAACCCCTAAAGCTCCGTCATGATTGGGAAGGACCTCTCCGAGCCGTTCGATACCAAACGAGGTTTCAGACAAGGTGACTCACTATCGTGCGACTTCTTTACCCTGATGCTGGAAAAAATTATAAGAGCTGCAGAGCTAAATAGAGAAGGTACAATCTTCTACAAGAGTGTACAGCTCCTGGCGTACGCCGATGATATTGATATCATCGGAAGCAACAACCACGCCGTTTGTTCTGCTTTTTCCTGCATGGATAAGGAGGCGAAGAGAATGGGTCTGGAGGTGAGTGAGGACAAGACGAAATATCTCCTGTCATCAAGCAAACAGTCGGCGCACTCGCGTCTTGGCTCCCACGTCACTGTTGACAGTCATAACTTCGAAGTTGTAGATAATTTCATATACCTGGGAACCAGTATGAACAACACCAACAATGTCAGCCTCGAAATCCAGCGCAGAATCACTCTTGCCAACAGGTGCTACTATGGACTAAGTAGACAATTGAAAAGTAAAGTCCTCTCTCGACGAACCAAAACCAAACTCTACAAGTCGCTTATCATTCTCGTCCTGCTTTATGCTGCAGAAGCTTGGACGATGTCAACACCAGATGAGACGACACTAGGAGTTTTCGAGTGGAAAATTTTGCACAAGATTTATGGTCCTCAGAACATTGGCAACGGCGAATACCGCAGACGATGGAACGATGAGCTGTACGAGTTATACGACGACATTGACATAGTTCAGCGAATAAAAAGATAGCGGCTACGCTGGCTAGGTCATATTGTCCGAATGGACGAAAACACTCCAGCTTTGAAAGTGTTCGATGCAGTACCAGCCGGAGGAAGCTGAGGAAGGAGATGGACTCCACTCCGTTGGAGGGACCAGGTGGAGAGCGACCTGGTTACACTTGGGATCTCCAACTGGCGCCGAACTGCGAAGGAAAGAGAGGAGTGGCGCGCTCTCATCGATTCGGCTATAACCGGCTAAACGGTTGAACGCCAATCACATACATATATACAAAATAGAAAACTACACTTTGGCATTCATAAGTTTTACTTCATTTAAAAACCGAATATTAAAGTTGCGCACTGTACTTACATATGTATTTATGTATGTAAATGAGCAGTTAATTTTATCGAAATGAGGTGTACCGTTAAGAGACGAATTCTCAGAAATTTCACCTTTTTACAAGCTGTGGGTCTCGATAATAACTTTGGTTGTAGATTACATCACTCTCTCCAATCCGATCCCAATTCGTCTGACAAGCTTGTTCTTTTTTATACGCATTGTAAGTTAGCAAACATGAAGTCATCGAAGGATTTCGCTGTAGTGGACTATCCCAATCCTCTTCGTCATCATGACTGATTAAAGTATTTGAGAAATTTTGTCTAGATATTGAATTAGCTGCATTAACCATATAATGGGTATCATAGAAAGGAATTTGATCCAAACGAAATGGTAACTTCTTTGTCGGTATAGGCAATGGCCCCAGTTGAGAAGAATTTACTTCACGCGTATTTATCCGATCAAAAGGTACATTACGTGTACATTTATTTATTCCAGCGAAAAATCTTTGATTATAAATGTGGACCTGAAAATAAAAATTTTCTTGTAACTTGTACGGTATAATTAAAAAAGCATTGTAAAATATTAAAGAATACTTTATTTAAGTTAGTAAATTATTATTTCTTGAGGTAATATACATTTAACAATAACAAGTAAGGAAAGGCTAAGTTCGGGTGCAGTCGAACATTTTATACTCTCGCAATTTATTGATGTAATTTTATAAAGATAACACAATTCGAACCATATATTCGGCATAATGTCCAATAGAATAACGAAAATCATCATAAATAGTATATGGGAACTGAGGTAATTCCTGAACCGATTTCACTCGTTTTCACCATAAAGATACAATATATCGATGACTATACGCTCACTTAATTTTATATTACCTATAATTAGGTATATGGGATCTAGAGAAATTATGACCCGATTTTAACCATTTTGGTACAGAGACAAACTGTTATAAGAAAAAAATTCAGAGGGAATGAATTACATTAAAGTATCTGAGAGATTTCCCTATATTTTCACTTAAAAATTACCCTTAGGCACTGAGTTCATCATGTTCGACATCATGGGCCTTTTCCACAAGTGATGTCCAGGCTCAAATACAGTATTTGTGTAAAGTTTTATTCCGCTATCTTCATTCTCCTAATGTACATTTTATAAAGTGAACGAATGAATTGAGTTACAAGGGAAGTTGGCGTGCTTGGGAACTGATTTTGTCCATTGTCCATCCGTATTGTCAGGATGTCAAGAAAATATTTTATACCGAATTTCATTGAAATCGGTCGAGTAGTTCCTGAGATATGGTTTTTGACCCATAAGTGGGCGACGCCCATTTTCCATTTTGTAAAAAATATGAGTGCAGCTTCCCGCTGCCATTTCTTATGTAAAATTTAGTGTTTCTGACGTTTTTCACTTTTGGTATTTTTCAACATAACCTTTGTATGGGAGGTGGGCGTGATTATTATCCGATTTCTTTCATTTTTTGACTGTATAAGGAAATGGCTAAAAGGAATGACTGCAAGTCTGGTTTATACAGTTTTTTTGGTTTGAAAGATATATATGCACAAAAAACCTATATGACGGCGGAGCCACGCCCACTTAATAAAAAATTACATCTAAATGTACCCCTCCCTAATGCGATCCTTTGTGCCAAATTTTACTTTCATAACTTTATTTATGGCTTAGTTATGACACTTTATAGGTTTTACAGGTTTCGTCATTTTGTGGGCGTGGCAATGGTCCGATTTCATTAAAATATCTCAATTTTTACTCAAGTTATAGCTTGCACGTACAGACGGACAGACGGACGGACGGACAGACATCCGCATTACAACTTCACTCGTCATCTTGATTATTTATATGTATATAACCCCATATCTAACTCTTTTTTTCTGGGTGATACAAACAACTGTTATGTGAATAAAACTATAATACACTGTGCAACATGTTCGAGAGTATAAAAATTCTTGTTTTTATAGATGTCCATACATCGAAAATACTGATTCATACTTCTATTACGAGGGTTGCTAAAAGATTATTATTATGAATCATCAAAATCGTTTTATAGATTTTCAAAATATTCTCCATTAAGTCCAATAATCTAAACATTTTTTAATGTGTTTGAAATCATTGTTGAAGCACTTTTGCCACTCAGATCAACCGCCTCTTCAGGTGTCGAATAACATTCACCGCCATCCAAGAAGTGCGATGGACAGGACAAGGGATGAAGGTGGGTCCTTGTGACACCTACTACAGCGGCATTATAAGGTAGCACAAATTTGATGTTGGATTTATGGTGGGGAAGAGACTTCGTCGCCGAGTCCTGGCATTTACCCCGGTGGATGAACGTCTAGCCACAATCTGCATCAAAGCGAGGTTCTTAAACATATCACTTATTTGCTCCCACTCCCCGACGGAAGAGAAGGACGATGTGATCAAAGGTGCTTTCTATGAGCGCCTAGAACGTGCCTATGAGCGCTGTCCCCGCCACGATGTCAAAATCGTGTTTGGCGATTTCAACGCTAGAGTGGGTAAAGGGCTGATTGACTTCGCTGGGGTCCAAAATATGACTAAATTCTGCACAAAACAAAAACACGCATAACCAAATTGATCATATTATGATTGACGGAAGAAATGACTCCGGTATTTCAGACGTGCGTACGCTCCGAGTACCAAATATAGACTCGGACCACTATCTAGTTGGAGTGAAGATACGCACCCGTCTCTGTGCAGCAAAGAACGCCCGTCAACAAACACAATGAAGGAACGACGTCGAAAAGCTGCAATAGCAACAGAAATTGCCAACAAATTTTCTACTCGGTTTACACTCCTGCTCTCTGAGAGCACCCAACATCATCTCGGTATAATGGAACTGTGGAACGGCATCTCAAATTCGGTGCGGACCGCTGCAGCCGAAACTATTTGATTTCGGCAACGACAAAAATCGAGCAGGTACGATGAGGATTCTCGTCACAGTGGAGAGAAAACATACTGCTTACCTCGCGACGTTGCGAACGACCACAACACGTGGGATGGGATAGATACCGAGCTGAAGAGGGAAGCGAGACGCATTTGCAGACGTAAAAAGAAAGGGCCGAATTTGTTCTCCAGCTTTGAAAGTGTTAAATGAAGTATCCGCCGGTGGAAGCAGAGGAAGAGGAAGGCATCCACTCCGTTGGAAAGACCAGGTGGAGTGCGACCTGGTTACACTTGGGATATCCAACTAGCGCCGAATTGCGAGGGAAAGAGAAGAATGGCACGCTATTATCGATTCGGCTATAATCGGCCAACTTGGTGCCAAGTCAGGTTTATACCGCGGATAATGCTTGAGTGTTCAAAAATTTATATGTTTCAGTTGATGCGTGAGAGCTCGCATAGCTATGGTGACCGTCTTCTAGATTTCTTGAACGTCGACTGGTAAAAAATGGCTGGGTACCACTCAGAACTTACTATTCTGCGTTTTTTAAGCGGTATGGTAGCAACATGTCCAGTTTTTTCAAAAAAAAAAAAAAACATTTTCTTGGAAGTGTTTTGTGTGCAAATAACTTTTGTTGGATTCGACTCATCTTGAACACGCATACAGTCGAGTGATACTTATTATACAATATTGAATGTATGATTGTCATTCTAATGCCCATAATTGTCTACATCTCACGATAGTTCACATGACGATCTTGCAATATCAGTTTGCGAACAGCATGAATAGTTTCCAGAACAAAAACTAATTTTGGACGACCTTCACGATGTTCGTCTTGTAATGTTAAAATAAAATAAAATAAATAAATTTCATAACAATCGGTCCAGCCGTTTCGAAGGAGTTTGGTAACAAAAGTGGCGAAATTCAACATCTGTTGGCAGAGCTTTTGGTTTAAACGATTAAGAACAATTTAAACAACAAGGAAAGGCTAAGTTTGGGTGCGACCGTTCATTTATTACTCTTGCAATTTCTTTATGTAATTTTATTAAGATAACACACAATTTAACCCATATATTCGGCATAAAGTCAAATAGAATAACGAAAATCATCATATATGGTATATGAAGGCTGCTGTAATTTCTAAACCGATTTAACTCATTTTCCCCACCAAGCTATACTATATCAAAGACTATATGCACACTTAATTTTGCTACGATATCTCACATATTAACCGATACATACATTTATGCGGAATAAAGCCCGCACATAATTAGGTATATGGGAGCTAAGAGAAGTTCTGATCCGATTTTAATAATTTTTGGAACAGAGGCACACAATTAGTGAAAAATTACCCTTAGGCATTGAGTTCTACATATAGATATCCAGGGCCTTGAACAATTATAGTCCGATTTCGAAAATTTTTCCATAAGTGAAGCCACAGATGATATGCAGTATTTGTATAATGCTTTATTCCGCTATCTTCATCGGTTCCTTATGTATATATTATAAAGTGAACGAATGAGATGGAATTCAAAATTGAGTTATATGGGAGGTTGTCGTGCTTGTGTACCGATTTCGTTCATTTCATCCGTGTTGTCAGGGTGTCAAGACAATATTATATACCGAATTTCATTGAAATCGGTCTAATAGTTCCTGAGATATGGTTTTTGACCCATAAGTGGCCGATGCCACGCCCATTTTCCATTTTGTAAAAAAATATGAGTGCAGCTTCCATCTGCCATTTCTTATGTAAAATTTAGTGTTTCTGACGCTTTCGTTAGTGATGTGCTGAACACAAAGACGACGACACGACAATGTCACTTTGAAGCCAGCGTCTTGAACATTTTGAAGACGGCAGCGACATATCAAACAGCAATGTCATTGTTGCCGTACTAAAACCTTTAACTATAGTAAAATTTACATATTTAGATTAAAGTGACATTATTTCTGCAAAAAATGTAAAAATAGGCCGATTTATTTTTTTTAAATAATCGATTGTTATTATAAATCATATATAAAAGATATTTTACGCTTCTGCTGGCAAAATAACGTCATACTTGTTAGAACTTTGAATAATTTTACATTTCACATATTAGTGGCAGATTTACGCGGCCATTGTCGTCGGCAAAATTAGAAACATTTTTAATTTGGCGACAGCGAAGACTTCAACCATATTGTCGCGAAGTCGTGCTGTTGTCTACGAACGCGTGTATTTTAATATTTGACAGATGTCGCTGGTAGCTTGACGTCGTCTATGTGTTCAGCATTTGAGTGAACTCACATTTAATAATTTTCAACCTAACCTTTGCATGGGAGGTGGGCGTGGTTATTATCCGATTTCTTTCATTGTTGGACTGTAAAGTAAAAGCTTTTTATTCGCGGGGTATATGTTCCATAAATATGCCGCAAATACAGAAACCGTGAATACGGGATGGTAATTTATATGGGATTATAGGGAATATGTTCCTAGGTGACAAAAAAAAAAAAATAAATAGGTATATAAAAAAATTATTTAATTGAAGTTTTTGAACATTTTAATTAATTATCTTAAGGCTTAGTCAATGGTTTGAACAATTTTGTAATTTTTTCTTGCTTAGCAGTTTTCAAATGCTCCTTCAATTCAGACTGATACAGAGCAGTCGCATTGACAATTTGTTTCTTAAAAATTAGACTCATTTGCCATTCTTAAACCTTCACTAAGATTTTTCAAATTGAATGTCAAAAAAGTGAAGAGTTTATTGGTTCCATTTAATTTAAAGTGTTTTGTGAAAGTTTTCTAAAAAATAGGAAAGAACAAGAGTTCAGTTCCATGTGAGCACCTTCTATATGGAAATATTACCAAAAGTTCAAAAATATTGCGAAAATAGTGGAATATTTAACATTTTCTTGTAATAAGATCTATTTTACTTTTTTATTGGTCCATTTGACAAGAATACTGGGTTGGATACCAATTGGAATAATTTTATTGTTATGTATGTACTTATTAGATCCGCGAATAAAAAAATGTTTAGTTGCGAATATAGAAATTCGGTCTCATTTTTTTAATCCGCGAATAGTGAAAACGCGAATAAGGAGCTTTTACTGTATAAGGCTAAAAGAAACGACTGCAGAAAGTTGATAGCAGACAGACGGACGGACAGATATCCGGATTTCAACTTCATATCTAACTCTTTTATTTCTGGGTGACAAACAACCGTTATGTGAACAAAACTATAATATTCGTGTGCGTGCAACATGTTGCGAGAGTATAAAAACTTAGAGTTCCATTGCTATTTTTAAGCCAGACCATAATAAACGTACACGATTGTTATCAACTAGCGATGAGTTGCTTCTTATTTACTATATATATATTTTTTTTTTGTACCTATGAATTGAATTTAAGCTGTAAACGAAATTTTTTTTTTAATAAATGTGAATTTTTTATTTTATTATTACTTAATGGAGTTTAATATCACATTTCTTGTACGGTTTTTTAAGAAAATGTTTGAAAATTTTTCATTTTACACCATTTGTTAAGGTTGTGGAACATATCCCCAAATTTACATATGAATCGTGTATTTTTTTACACAATTTTGATTTACCTACTATGTAAAAAGAGATTTTACTCTATAAATAAAGAATATTGTATATTATTATTCAGAAGAAGAACCAACAAAAGCAAAATATACGAAGACTATATTGGAGCAAAAATAGTGAAATTCCATAAATTTTTAAATTCAGTTTTGAAACCATTTAATGAATAATAATTATTTTTAATTTATTATCAAATAAAATGTGCCATAAACAAATATGCATTAAAATTACAATATGTTGTTGATTTTTATCAATAAAGATTTTGTTAGGTGCTGTACGAAGACTTTATTGGAACACTGTATACCCAATTATTATAGTAAATCATAATTGGCATTAAATTTAATAAGCAACTACAATTTACCTGCTGTGCTAAATTAACGAAATCCTGAAATCTTGCCGCACGATAATGCAGCAAAACTTGAAACAGAGATTTTTCGCGCCATTTTTTAGCATACACTCGTATAAATACCGCCGTTTCTTCATTCAATTGACCAGTTTTCTCATTAACCAAGGGCTGAAAACGTTGTCTTTCATGGTATCCACGAAAAGCTGTAAGTATAGATAATATAATATAATACTTATGTAAATGAGTTGTAAAGTAGTAGCGATTACTTAATATATGACATTATCCATAAATTTAAAACAATTGTCACAAACTCAATACACTTTTTGAACTGTTTGTTGCAAGTCCGAGGGTATAATTTGAAGTTGAAAAATGGTATATTAATTACATAAATTTTCTTCTTATGCATTTTCAATTTTGTATTTTTTACACACTAAGCTCGTGCCTATTAATCGTCTTTTTCAAAGACTACACAGTGAAACAGTTGGTAAAATGATCTCTGAAATAATTGGATGGCAGCAAATACCTCTGACCACATTTCTTGAATTGTGAGCTTAAAAGTCACTTTGCCGCTGATATGTGTAATTTGATTATTTTATATTTTCATACATACATACAAACAAATGCAGGTACATTTTTTTCTTTATTTTATGCATATAGATTAAGCTATTATCTGTGTATGTAGCTTGTTTATGAACATAATGCAATATCGAAAGCAGCTTGAAGGTTTGTTAATTGAAGCACAGTGGTAAATAGCTAGAAAGTAAGTTATTTGAAAGAGCATCCTGTAATCATTTCATGACATATTGTATTTTGATTATTAATTTATTTTTTAATCGTCCTCTGTTTGAGTGGCTTGCTCCACTTCAGCTAAACGTGCCGCTGCAAGTGCCTCCTCTTTGCGCGCAGACTCAAAGAGATCCTCAGCTTCGGATGTCGTTTCACTGGCGTCAAAGTATTCAACATCAAAATCTTTTTCGGCATGTTCCGTATTACCTTTTTGTATTTTAGTGGCTGCCTCATCATTGCGCGTGGTTCCTTTTGCTGAAAGGTAAAAATAAACTGGGTTAAGATGAAGCAAACATAGATATAGAGTTATAAAAGTATCCAAGTAGAGGTACTTTTTTCAATAGTCGCTTTTTGACAGCTCAAGCGTGAGTCATGTCAAGCTGTCATGTTATTTTAATTCACTATTGTTTGGCATTTGATAACGTTTATAAATTGTTCAATTTATGGTCTACATAATTGGGTACTGAACGTACTATTCACAACACCACCACCTATCTTAAGACCCAGCATTCATTGCACTATACGATAAAATCGACTACAATACAATTATTTTACTTATCACGTAATCTTCTGTAAAAATTTTGTTTGGTCCTATACCCAGCCGAGTGTTGTAGAGTTATTGGATAATATTAGATAATATATATATAATTATTTGTGGGCCGGTGGAATCATCGTCCATATTTCTTAAAAGTGCTGCTGGTGAGAACATAACCGTTAATGGCGACCTGAAATTGAAGCTTGTGATCTCGGCGCCACTGCCCCCACACGAAGATCGTGCGAGTTACGCTTTTTCCTGTGGGGATATGTAAAGTCTAAAGTCTAAGCGGACAATCACGCTTCCATTCAGGAGCAAAACATCATGCTTCGAACACAAATGTGTCGCGTGTCATTCGCCAGTTACCAGGCGAAATGCTCGAACAAGTCATCGAAATTGGACTGAATGGAATGCGCCTTCGAATGATAATAAACATTTCCCATTAATTTTGAAATTTGTGTTTTTTTCTTTAAAAAAGTAGGGAACCTCGAAATGGATCACCATTTACATACTTAATAAATGATGTCGGTTAATGTGTAAGGTACATACTTTGTTAATATTGCATGAAAATAGAGAGCATACTTTAGCTAAATGCTAAAAGAATCTATCTGTTACTGTGTGGACATTTTTATACATAAAGTTGTTTAGTGTTAGTAATTACTGAAATCACTCCCTTCCCTTAGTGAAATGAATGCCCTTATGCTCATATAACCCAAATAATGATTTCCGTCCTTCTGGTTGATGGTAAGCGACACTCAATTTGGAAATATTTCCACTCTTGTGTTCGGTTCATTCAAACCTAGCTCTTATTTGTTTATTACTACCTTTTTTGGGATCCTTGCCCCCTTTCATACGTTTTCGTGCCAGCAACGCTCTCATCATCGACTGAACTTTTATAACTTTTTTCACTTGGATTTCGTACAATCTAGAAAATAAAAATTGTTATATGTAGGAAGTATCAAATAAAGTATTGTACCTTGCCAGAAACTCGTCATTATAATATCGGAGAAATACTTTAGTTTTTCCAATAGCCCAGCCTTCCATTTTTAAACGGATCATCAAGAGACGACAATTCTCTTTAGTAATATCCACAGTTTCGTCAAAATCAAATGCTAAAAATTGATAACTGTATGCGAAAAATGGGTGAGAATCTCAACGTACATATGAATTATTATATAACATATGCTAATATATGATATATACTTTTTTCATAACTTACGAAAAACATATTATACCTATGTATCTACTTAACATACTATCCTTGGTGGACTGCTGTATTTATGCTGCTGTGAGTATTTATTATCAAGGACATATTTCTAATCTATTATTCTATGCTTTCCTTTGCTTAATTTTGAATGACATACACGTATGTACTATACAAACCGTCTAAGAAACTCTTGAAATGTGATACGACAAGAGTAGCCTCGTTGCCGGCCGACAACTGTGTCCAGCACCCCAAGAGCCTTCATTTGTTGCTGAACCATGTCACTGTGAAACGCTCGTGGTTTGTATTCCAAATCCGCCCTAATGCAACGAACAAAGTGTACACCCAGATTACTACTAAGAGTCAAAGTCTTGAGTAGAGTTAAACAAGTAAAGCGAAAGTTTGCGGCCAAAGTTCTCAGATTGTTCACTTGGGAAATACAGCCTGCTGATAAAGTATTTAGCGGCTGCAAAAAATATTTTTTAAATTATTATAGTTTAATAAAATATAATGCAGACATGACACGCTACTGATATACTCGGGTAATAATACATACATATGATTTCCTCTGAGAATCTTCTGGTTTATGTTGTACACTTTCAAATGGCATTGTCAAATTGCCTGCTTTTGTTAGTTGATTCGTAAACATCATCATTATATTTTCATCCATCGACGATCTAAAGGATTCGATCATCTCCGGAGGTACAAAGTCACGATTTATATCTGTGAAGGCGCGTGTGTCATATATTATTCGTCCGGTGTAGTGTGCGACTGATATTTCGGTAGCTGTGTGTTTCTTAACGAATTGACTATGCTTTTCCACTACACGATCTATTTGTAGAATATACGCTTAGTTTAATGAAAGGCATATACATATGCATGTAATATTTCTTCACTTACCCATAATAAGATCTTGATCTTGACTGGTGCGAGAAGCATCGTCAATTATGTAAAAGAGTCCATCTGGTTTAGTCAATAAATTATCAAGAGCTGTCTTATTGTCATAGAAATTCAAATTGTCCGTTGGTATATCATCTGCTTCCTAAAAATAATGAATTAAGTTTAACGTAGGATAAAGAAAGTTAAAAAAAAATCAAAAATGATTGAATGATTTCAAATCAATATAACTATATACAGATGTTGAAACCGATATAGAGAATTAAAGTATATTTCGATCCAAATTATTATCTACTAATCTAATTTCGGGTTTGTTATTTTTGGCCCAATACACTTTAATGATTTTTGCAAATCGTTCTTCCAGCCAGCCACTCTATAGCTGTCATCGATTGGCTAACTGCTATAGACAAGCCAATCGAACAAACTTTCCAAATTTGCATACAAACTGGCAGCACTGAAATCGAATTGTATATACTTGGTCGCACTGAACTCTTCAACAACCGTCTATGTCTAACGTTTTCTGCAACAAATTTAACTTTTATTAAAGTTTTTTATTCAAAAAATTCTATACAAAAATACTAACGATTTATCTTCGCTTGCCTTTTTCAATTTCAAATTTGTGTATAACAATTTTTATTATTTTGACAGTAATTTGTTCTTCGAGCAGTTCACAATAGTAAAATGGTTCTAAAATGAGTAAAACAAAACTTGGTAGCACTCAGCAAGCGACTATTGAAATTTTAATGAGGTATTCACATACTCTCCAGCACGAATTCAATTAGATATCTTTATTGTTGCTTTCACATGTAAAATTTTTGACAGGCGAGTAGCGCCCAAAGATAGCGAGCAGAGAAGTGACCAATCGATGGCAGCTTATATTTTTCTATTTTATGTATACATCGGGAAATATGTTGTAAATGCGAGTAGTTTGCGATTTGATGATTGTGCAGAAATCCGTCGGTTAGTTTCAATGCCTCAAGCAAATATTTGTGTGTTATAGTACATTAATTTCGAATGATATTTTACACTTTTTCAATACAGTGGCGATCACCGATTGTTTTTTAGTGTTGCACACTGCATGTGGGTTGTTTTGAATGTTTAATTAATTTCTAATTCAAATCTCTGTGATCGTAGTTTTTGGGCCGCTTTCGATGTGCAGCTAAATGAATAATTACTGGATCCCGTTCATGAAGTGGAAAACCGAAGATACACCAGGCAGCTTCATTGGGAAACTTCATATTTTTTTTTTATTTAAAGAAGGAGAATTTAACTATGAAATTAAAATTAACTTGAAAAGTCTCAATCCGATTAGTATATGGCTTAATGTATCGTATATTCATGATTTCAATGTTAGTAAGCCAAAATTTAACACCCATATTATGTATCTATAATAGTCTGAATTCAGTCGCCTTCAGGCTATCGTAGCCCGAAAAATACATTAAGAGAGCATCCAAATATGTCAAAAGCAGGATACTGATCAATACCAGTTTCTTCATTAAAGATTGTAGTTTTAAGTAAAGCAGTATAATATATTCAGATGGCGAAAAAATTGTAAATACAGATAAAAAATGATTTAAAAATAATTAATAACAACTCATTATAGTTCTTTTTCATATTTTGATTCAAATAAAATATTTTTAACTGCACAAATTGTCACTCACATTTGAAAAAAGAATGTAAACTCAGGGCTGTTATCTGCGTATTCTTGGCAACTGAGACAAATAGCGATTATTCGCTGGTAGCCTAACACAAATGAGGTGTATATATTTATCGGAAATTTAAATCGTTTAAACTGAAACAGTATATCGGTTGGGATCATCGGGATACTCGGAATGAGAACTTCCTTTAGTCGTAAATTATGCGGTGGTAAGCCAGGCGCATCCAAGGAGGAGAGTAAAAATTCAATTGGTTACTAGCTTCATATTCGTTTATTACACAGTCAATATATTTGAATGAATGATGTGTACCAATGATCTCATTCTGAATTATGTAGTTTAAGTCATCTACATTTTTATTCTTGGCCGCCATGCTCGCTCAACCATTTATTATTTTTATACTTTTGTTTAACAAAAAAGTGCTAAAGAGCGAATTATAGTTTTGTTCACATAACGGTTGTTTGTGTCACCCAGAAATAAAAGAGTTCGATATGGGGTTAAACATATATATATAAATGATCAGGATGACGAGTGGAGTTGAAATCTGGAGGTCTGTCCGTCCGTCTGTCCGTGCAAGCGATAACTTGAGTAAAAATTGAGATATCTTAATGAAACTTGGAACACATATTCCTTGGCACCCTTGGTTAGTATTGAAAATAGGCGAAATCGGGCTATTGCTACATAACTAAGTCATAAATAAAGTTATAAAAGTAAAATTTGGGAGTGGCCACGCCACTTCTAAGGTTTTTGTACATATCTCGTAAACTGCTAAAGCTATATCAGCCAAACTTTCTAGAGTCGTTTCTTTTAGGCTCTCTTATACAGTTCAAAAATGGAACCACGCCCACCTCCCATACAAATGTTTAAAACTACTAATAAAAGCTTTAGTTCATTAAGGAAAAGCACCAGAAACCTTAAATTTCATTACAAAGAAGTTACAGAAGGGTTTCACTCAAATTGGTATACACAAGTTGAAATGGGCGTAGCTCCGCCCATTTATGGATCTAAAACCATATCTCCGAAACTACTCGACCAATTTCAATGAAATTCGGTTCGTAATATTTTCCTGGAATCCAAATGATATGTTGTGAAAATGAGGAAAATCGGTTAACAACCACGCTTACTTCCTATATACCAGAACTGTGAAGTCAATCTGAATCGAGAACTTTACAATATATAAGTTAAGCGCTAGTGAAGATATCGGTGCCGAACTTTGTACATATACTGCATTTATAGTGTGAGATCGCTAAAACTCGTCGAAATCAGATAATAAGATTTCAAGGCCCATATATCCACAATAAGGACCCCAGTGCTTCTAATAAATTGTCAACCCAAAATATAGGTAAGTCTTCAACAGCTGTATGCTATAGTAATCTCATGTTTGTTGTTAGCTTAAGTTCCCTACAAGACGGAGCTAACTCATACACCACCACACATGCAAAGTTTTTCAGCTTTTACCAACACATACGCAATAGTAACTTTTTGTAGTTAAATGGCAATCTCGGTAGTTAGAGTGGCAACATTCATTAACCCTAATTTTTGTATGTATAAGAGATAGATGCACGTACTACAATGAACCGATCAAAATCTCCGCTATGGCCGCCTTTCATATGAAAAGAAAATTTGAAGTGAGTGGATTTAAGTGCGTATTAATAATTTGTTACTGATATTATTTTATATATATTTAATTTTCTCTTTACAGAGCGGTACTATAGTTGACTGGATGCTGCAGATTATTTTAAAGAAATAACTGCAGAAAATGGAAAACGAGCTGCAACGCACATCTGGTGCGTACATGCGAAACTAAAAAGAGAAGCAGAACACGGATTATGCCACTTTAGGCAGATGGGTGAGTTGATAATATCAAAACTTTTGTATATACTATCTTTTGTTTGAATATACTTTTATCTTTTTATTATCCTTTTCAGATATTTGCAAGCTTAGGAGGAAAAATTTAAACTTAAGCCGAATACCATTGGTGGCTACAATGACAAGTCTGAAAGCACTAATAATGTTGAGGATACAATTTGGAAACATGTACGTGGGAGAGCATGCCTGCATTGCCATTGCACTTACGGGGCATGAATGTGGCGCTATTGAATGAAAGCATCTACGTTTTGGGAGGTTATGTGCACAATGCAGCTGCGCCATTGGACACTGTGTATAGGTATGTGGAAATTTTTTAAATTAATTAATTACTTAATAAATCTATTAATTTATTAAATAATGAATTAATAAATAATAATAATTTATCATTTAGGTTAGACAATAACGGCACAGAGTGGCAGCAGGTCGCCAATTTGTTGAAACCACGTTTTGAAGCAAACGTCACGGTATTTGAGGATAAAATATACGTTTTTGGTGGCTTGTCAGCTGCAGGAACACCACTTGCCGATTGTGAATGCTATGATGCAGTTAGCAATACTTGGACACAATGTGCTGATATGCTGGAACCACGCGGTAATGTTGGTGTAAATACTAACATTTGACGGTAAACATATACAAGTTCGAATAAATTATTATGCTCTACCTTTTCCAGTTGACAATAGCAAGGGGCCAATTTTATGCGTTAGGCGGTACAAACTGTGTTGGTGGCGTTTGTGTGCAATCTTATGATCCATTCAAAAATGTGTGGACAAAGGTTTGTTACTGGTAAACACAACTTTATTGTTTAATATTAATAAATTTACTTTCAGATTTCTCAAATGAATATTGAATGTAGCAACACATGTGGCTTATATCTAAACGAACGCATTCTAGCCATTGGCGGTCTGGCAAATTCAAATGATATTTAATAGAGCTCTAAAAACAACATTGAGGCGCCGAAGTTGTTCATATTGCTTCTGATTTGATTAAAGAGGCATTATTAGGCTGATTTTACAATTTAACATTTTCAAAATTGTGATTGTTAACTTATAAATTTTGAACGTACACAATAGCACTCAATTTATTAATTTAGATGTAAAATAATGTTAAATTAGCATCTATATACAACTGAATGTACAAATATTTGTGACAATCGCAATAGTAGTGAAATTTAATTTGTATTGTATAACAACACAAAAAATCAATACTTAAAACATTTGAGAAATTGTAAATTATAAAAATTTAATAATTAATACTAACTTTATATAGCAACTACTACTTAATAAATCATACAATTAAATAAATAAAAATAAAAATAAAAAATTTCAATTTTTCATTTTTAAACGGAAAAGTAATTGACCTATAGAATGAAGACCAATGGAGACCAATGAACCAAATTTAAGTAACGAAACGGTGACCCAACAAATGACCAATACCTGTTATTAAAGGGTTACCCTGAAAATGATAAATCGAACAGTCTCCACTGATAGATGGCTGATTAAAAAAAAACTACTACAGGGGGCTCTGCTAACCACAGAGTGACATATGCTTTTCCAAAACAAAGAAAAATTAGTGCAGAAAGATATATGCAGCATTAGCACCAAAATCAATGAGAGAGAGCGAGCAAGATAATAACACCGACATGCCGTAAAAGAGAAGAAATGGTAACTTTTTTCCTGCTGCTAGAACAAAAGAGACCAAAAAAATAATACCAGCTTTCTTTACTGGTAACCAATATTCCATAAGATGAGTAACTCTACTCGTCTTGCAGGGTTTCTTCATATAATGCCATAAATTCGATGATTTGAGGCTAACTTCGAAAATCGGAGAATATAATTTCTTTTTTTTATTATACTTATGACTCATTCCCCAGAAAAATGTAGATTTTGGCGTAAAGTGTAATCATAGAGAACCCATGAATCAAGCATTTAATCGTATTTACGGAAATTAGTATGAACATTTTATAATAAATTATCGGGCATCTACAAACAGACTGGTCTGGCAGAAGTAAGCCTAAACATCATGCTTTCGCTTCAATTAAAGGGCAAGGGGCCAGAGTTCAAGATATATTCCCTTGGACAGATTATTACTACAACAGTTTTATTTAGTATTTTTAAACACGTTCTTGCAATTTCTTTTGGACTGTGGCTTAGTTTTCTTCAATCCCTCATGTTTGATATCAATTACGTGATGTAAAGAAATCGGCATCTCAATATATGCAACTGAATAAGATAATTAAAGAAACGGTTCAGCGAAATATTTTTCCTTTCACGTAATTATTCATTAAAAATTAGAAGAAAAAAACCAGATAAAAATTAAGTCAAGTTTTGCTACCCCTGGTATTGGTAAATATCTTCTACTTTTTTTTGAACAGTTTTCTGATTATACTATTTCGGAAAAAAAACATTAACACACAAAAATAATGAGAACTATGTTTACTTACCAAACCTTGAATAATGGAATCAGGATATACAATCACAGACAACATTCAGTTTTTTGTCATTTGCGTTCTTTTTCATCATGATATGTATATGTACAACCAAAGTGTATCATTGTATAAACCTATACAATGAAGTGTATTCAACAAAGTGAACTAAGTATATGACATTTCATTTTTCTTTACCCCGAATCTGTTGCCATTGATTTAAATTGAAATTTTTAAAATCAAAAGCATTGTATAAACCTACAAGTAGATAATCTAAAATACTTAGAAAGATATTGCGATAAGAATGCAATAGAATGAAGGAAACCGATAGGTATTCGGTAAGGGTTTACGTGCGTAATATACTACTAAGACCGCACTTCGCGCGGGTTGCCTTGAGATTTTAGTACTATGAACAACAACAACTCAAGGCAATGGACACTTCGCGGTTTTCTTGTTTTTGTAGAAAAATGTTTAAATTTTTGGTTGGTGACATATTCACATGTGTACGCACATGTATGATTGTATGCTTGCGCATTATTTTTCTTTCCTTTCTGTTTCATTTCTGCGAATTCTCAACTAGTTTATGTGACTTTTGGTTGAAATACTCTGCGTTGGCCGTTGAAATGTTAAGACTATACTTCACGGGATCATTTCTGTAGTCAGTCTTCATTTACTTTCTTTGCAAATCGAAAGTATTAGCACCCGCGATGAGGAGGTACATATATCGTTTTATCTGACAGCGTGAGGTTTATGAACTTAATTTCTAATTTTGTCTTGTGGCATAATAGAAATGATGTTTCTTCGATGATCGCTCGGTTACAACGGATAAAACGACTTCAGAGTGGTGATTTTAATGAATAAATTTCAAGGTTTTATACAAATAATTATATATAATAATGCAGTCAAGAAGTACAGTAGGGTAATTCACAATCTGGTGCAAATGGTTTTGCATATTTGCAATTGCAAATTCGCTGTGCATTTTGTTAGTGTAAAAGAACAGTATGCGTCGCTCTTTTGCAATTGCAAATATGCAAGAATGCAAAATGAACCCTAGCGATAATCATAATAGTAAAAAATTAAATTTAATTGCCATTTATATATCATCAAATTCATCGATGAGAGATATAAAATTGTTCATCGGTAAAGCTTTATTACCGTTGTCAACTGCAGGTTCGCAAGGTTTTGCAGATATTATCGGAGAACCTGTAGAATATAGTGAACAACCGGTACTCCTTGCGGGAGATTTCAATGTAAATTTCTCATTGCCAGAAGGTGAACCATTACTGGCATTCCTCAGAGAGAAATTTTCATTAGAAATGATCAATGGAAGAAATGATCCTACGACAAAAGGAGGTACGACTATTGATGCGAGATCAGACTATTAATATTCGCGAGAAATATAGAAAAAATAGATGTAAGACATTTCATATCGTATTTTAGTTATCATAATCCAATTGTAAATATAATAGATATCAATCCGTCCGAACCCAGAAATGATAATTGATTTGGACTTTGCTTTATAAAATGTGCACAATAAATTTATAAAATGTGAATTTAAGAAAGTGTTGGTCACTCCACCATATTTTTATCCTTTCCCTCTCGTTAGTTTTCTTTAATACAAAATGATATGCATTGCTTGGAATATCACTAAGAAGTATAACTTCTTCCACTCGTATGGACTCCACGCACCTTTTTTGGTATCACAACGTTATTAAATATTTTTAAATTTATTTTAAATTATTGGCAAATATTTGCGTAACGAAATCTATGTATTTCGTGCAACCGTGTTATGTGATTTTTAATTCAACGAACATTTTTTCTTCAACGAAAAGCTTTAAAAGTCAAATATTTAATAAGTGTTGTTATAAGTGGATTAGAAGTGATTAGAAGTCATTCCGCGTAAGTATTAATATGTTACTTTCCCAATATTTCACTAATACATATTTTACGATTATAACGGAATGCCTTATAGACGCTGTGTAGCTGGTTGCAGTTTGGGGGTCCCGCTCTATCCTTTCCCATTGGAAGAAGAAATATCTAGATGAGTTAAATAAAAGAAATCAATTGTAAATGTAAAGTGTAATAGTAGTGATGATGTAGATTTGAGTGCGATTTAAATATGTAATTAGAAAAGATTTCCTCGCGTTAAAAACCCAACAACCAATGACAGGTTGTCGTGAAAGGGCTGTTCGAAATTTAATTGAAATTAAAAATGTTAAAAAAAAAGTTTTTTTAAGCGATTTAAATTTATTCATATAATTTTATATTTTGAGTTTCAAGTGTTTTTTTTAATTTATCGAACATAATATGTGAAAAATTAAAGTGAACGTAAAATGAATTTAAATTAAATTTTGTGTGTGCCTTAACCCTTTCGATCCGAAAAGCCGTAAATAAAACTTATTTTGCATAATAAATCGAGATGACAGGTATAGGAAAAACGTATTTTCCGTTAAAAACGAGTTCAATGATTCAGAGGCAGAGGGAGAGGTTGGGACAAATGTGTCCGTCAGTATTTTTTGATGGGAGATATATATCCCGATCAGTGCTTAATGCTGAAATACGCGTCCAACCATTCGTTCTATTTTGGCAAATGAACACGTGTTTATTATTTAAAATACCACGAATGTAAACAAATACCGTTAAGAATAGTATAGGCTATGAAAAGGGACTAATTTAAACTTTTTTAACCACTTATTTTCTACGCTAGGCATCTTTGAAAATACACCGGGACACATAGGACCCGTTCGGATCGAAAGGGTTAAGGTGGATTTAGAATGGTTTGTATTTACCATTTGGTCGAATTTAAATAGTGCATTTAAATTATTTTACATTTATAACTTTGATATTTTATGTATGCTAAAAATAGATGGCGCCATTGTTACTAGATAGAAACTGTGTATAGGTATATAAAATTGTTTTGGATTGTTTTATAATTGGATGCCGCTTATGTCGGTATATCTAATCTTCAATCCAATTATATATTATTTCCAATTTGTCCCAACAAAATGCAAGACAACGTTTGCCGGGTCCGCTAGAATTATATGTATATCATGATTTTCGTTATTCAAATAGAATTTATGTCGAATATACGGGAATATACATTTGTACGTTATCAAATGATATTAAATAAACAAATTGCGAGAGTATACAATGTTCGGTTACATTTTAAAATTACGTTTCAAGTCGTAGGTTATCTACTTCAGATACAATTTTCACTTTTATTTTATATGTTCATGTCAATACCTTGTTTAGTTATTGTGTATTTTTTTATTTTTAACTAGGCGGCGTGAATGGATCAAGCTGTTGGGCGTAAAAAATCCAAAAGCTAAGCATTTATTTGCGTGCCAGAGGCTTAAAATGAGGAATGGTCGCTTGCTGGCGAAGACGGCAACCTCGGATTTAGAATTAAGTTTATTATCACCTGCGGTGAATATAGAAAGGGTTATTGATTGTAGTGGACAAGTAAGTAGCGTACCTGGACCTTATACAATTAGGGTGTGAAGATTTTAGACCGATACATATTAGTTCTTCCCCACTAGAATTGCCTCAACTTCAAATAATAATTAATTTGAAGTTCAGTATTTAGGTGAATACTGCCTATATCTAATGAAGAAATATTCCTCCTCTTTAGGAAATTTCCAAACAGTTAGTACTTGGGCAAACAGTAGGCAGACTCAAACAGATCAATATTTGACAGAAGGGACAAGTAGGAAAAGAATGTATCGGGAGGAGTTAGAATTTTTGCGCAATAAGGTGAAATTTTTAGAATAGAGGATAGAAATTTTAGAAAATAATAAAAATTTGTTTATAGTTGGGCAGGAAGAAAATAGACAACAGAGCTATGCGCCAAACTTCCTCCACATCTTGCAACATGTGTGAGAAACTGCCTTAAAAATGCACCCCGCACTCCGAAAGGTTATAGATTTGATAGAGAATTAAAAACACTAGCTCTGGCACTAAAATTTTGATCACCCATTGCGTATGGGGTATTTAGAGCCCCTTTTTAATTGGGCATCACAAATTATCCTCCAAAAATTTGTTAAAGGTTGGTCACGTAACCCTGACTGCAATTTTAGCAGCATAAAAGTCCTGGAGTTGAGAAGCCGTGGTTTCACAGACGCACAGAGATTTGTTTCGATATGCTGTGATGAAATGTCTCTGAAAATCCACTTACAGTATGAGAGAAATAGGGATTGGATTATTGGGTTAGAGGATTACGGTGATGAAAATCGTACCTCCAGCGTAGCTTCCAGTGTTTTAACACTTTTCGTCTAACTTATGGTGGAGAAACTTGGACTCACCTTTAGCTTTTTTTTTGTTCACAAAGCGTGCAAAGGAGATATTATGAAAAAATATATATTCGAAGCCATTGTGCAACTCCAGGATATTGGAGTTTGGAGCAGTAGGTAATTTTAAAGAATCTTTTTCGGCAACTGCGGAGCAATTGAAATTTCTGGAAGAAGCCGAGGAGTTCCTTAACTCCATTCAAGTGTATGATTCGTTTAGACGCGAAACAACAAACACTTTAAAAAAGGTTGGCTTCTAAATATAAGTAGTTGGAGACATTTGGGGCATAGGTTATATTCGTTGCGTAGATAATGGGAATTGCGAACTCTTGCCAGTTGACCAGTGCGAGTCTTTTTCCAATAGCTCCCTCCAAAGCGCCTGCAATGACGCTTTGATCCTTAACACCTCTTGGCAAACTTTTCAAGGATTGCCAAGACCTACTAATCCCACCTCATTTCCAAATATCAAAGTTGAGGTAACGAGGGACGTCAATGAAATCAGCTTTTTGCATAAAAATGTCGTGATAAAATGTCTCTATATAAGAATTAGAACATATTTCCTTTTAAACGCTTTTAATAAAAAAGTGAATCACACTGATTTCAAAAACATAAAGTTTCTGTGTGTTACACACAAATAGAAATCTTGTCCGTTTGTCTGTCTATATTAGTCGGAATATAATCTGGGTCCGTTTGTCTGTCTATATTAGTCGGGATGTAATCTGGGTCCGTTTGTCTGTCTGTCTATATGGGTCGGAATATAATCTGTGTCTGTGGTTTTGTCTTTTTGGTTTTTTGTATGTTCGTTCATAATTTAATGTAATTTTCATAGTTAACTTGATTTGATATTTTGAAAGGACGGCTTTTTATTTGTTAGAATTAGGTTTGTACGCTTATTATTGTTTTTAAACCGTTTCGTGTACCAGGTTTAGAACCCTTTTCTCCACCACTATTATTTTATAGGGTTTTTTAGTTAGGATTTCGCTTGTTTTATTAATATAAGTAGTTTTGTATATATTATATAGGTGGTCTCCTGGGGAACCGAACACCCAAAAAAATCGGTAACGCGGCTATATTGCAACCTCAGAGGTGGTGAGGAAGACATACATACGCAATTAATTATTGTTAAAATTTACGCCGAATAAATTTTTTCATTAATATTATATTTCAGAATCCACAAGAATATTTCCATTTTGCCGTGAGTTTATTTAAAACTCTGTGTAGAAATGCGTAGTACAGCGAACAGGTGATCTCAGCTGTGAAACATTTCCCGTTATCCAGCTGATTCTTTTGCTACTTGTATGGTTATACAATGTTCAAAAGTAAACAAATTTCAAACCAAAAAAAAAAAATTTTAACTGAAAAATAAATAAAATGTCGAATACTTTCTGTATGAGCAAAACAACATATGGAAGCAATATTCCAATGTTTTGTGCTCCAACTGACAAATTGCAACAAATTTTATCAATATATATTATATTGTTCAAGAACAGATACATGAATTGTTTTCTAATTACTGTCAAACAAGGGTATATCACATACTTAGTTCACTTTCATGATTCAATTATAAAAGGTTTGATAAGTAAACAGCTTTCTCGCTCTGTTTTGACAACCCTTCTGCGTTAGCAAAACAATAATGTTTTTTTTCGAAATATCTTCAAAAAATTGTTCAAAATCTTTTATATAGTATCAGAATTTACCAATACAAGGGGTAGGCAACACTGTTTCATTTATATCTGTTTGTTTTCCAATTTTTATACCCTGAACAGGGTATATTAAGTTTGTCACGAAGTTACGAAGTTTGTAACACGCAGGAGGAAGCGTCGGAGGCCCTAGAAAGTACATACAGTATGTCAAGAAACAGTTTACACATAAAAAATAAATACACTTTTTCGCTGTCCGCAGCCAAATTTTTTACTTTTTACTTCAGTTCATCATATTTTTTGAATCAGGGATGGTTACTTACAGTATTTCAAGAGATGTGATGCAAAAAAAGCTGCGAAAGCAATGCAAAAACCAACCAAGAACAACAAAAAACAAAAACCGTTCAATTTTGTTAGTGTCAAGAAAAACTTTACACACTTCGATTATTTGACTTGTTAAGCACGTGTTATACAGTTAACCGTACTTCACCGTTACCTATTCTTCGTAAAGGCATTTACAATGAATTTGTCAATTAGTTGGTGATTAATTTTTGCTTTTTTTCATATCTGAATTACCCATTATTGTCTTTTTAATATTCCATGCAAAGGGTTTAGTTTGAAGAGGTCCAACTATTGCCCCATAATCCCCAATGGGGTAAAAACGTTTGAGATCTAACAGCAATGTTTTCTTTAACCCTCTAAATAGTGTAAAATGGCTAAAATTGATGGGAAAATATGGAAATACAAGAACGAAAGCCAGAAAAAGGCCCTAAATTATAAATAAGTGGACATGTACAGTGCTTAATGTCTCGAAAACTTGACCAAATTCCAAAAATTTCGATCAGTGTTCTTACGAAAGAGTTCTAGGAAGAGTGCAACATTCAGATTTCTCATGAAACTACGCGACAAAACATGCTACGCATGAATACATATGTATCAAGATGTGCTATAAAAAATAATCGAAATGATGTTGTGTCTTTCTAATGAAAATAATGCCTTGTGTCGTACTCTAGTTAGCCAATTGTTGATGTTGTATGACATCATTCCAGTAGCTCCCAGGTTCAGAAATATACTTAATAATAGCAAACAAAAAACGTTTCTCTACATTTGGTGCACACAGCATTTTTTTTTGGCAGATCTTCGTGCATGTTCATGTCGTAGCATGTTTTGTCGCGCAGTTTCATGAGAAATTTGAATGTTGCACTCTTCCTAGAACTCTTTCGTAAGAACACTGATCGAAATTTTTGGAATTTGGTCAAGTTTTCGAGACATTAAGCACTGTACATGTCCACTTATTTATAATTTAGGGCCTTTTTCTGGCTTCCGTTCTTGTATTTCCATATTTTCCGATCAATTTTAGCCATTTTACACTATTTAGAGGGTTAAAGAAAACATTGCTGTTAGATCTCAAACGTTTTTACCCGATTGGGGATTATGGGGCAATAGTTGGACCTCTTCAAACTAAACCCTTTGCATGGAATATTAAAAAGACAATAATGGGTAATTCAGATATGAAAAAAAGCAAAAATTAATCACCAACTAATTGACAAATTCATTGTAAATGCCTTTACGAAGACACTAACAAAATTGAATGATTTTGTTTTTTGTTGTTCTTGGTTGGTTTTTGCATTGCTTTCGCAGCTTTTTTTGCATCACATCTCTTGAAATACTGTAAGTAACCATATATATATATATTTGGCGTAGGAACCGCTTTAAGCGATTATAGCCGAATCCACCAGAGCGCGCCACTCATTCCTCCTTTTTGCTTTTTGGCGCCAACTGGAAACACCAAGTGAAGCCAGGTCACTTTGCACTTGGTCTTTCCACCGGAGTGGAGGTCGTCCTCTTCCGCGGCTTCCTCCAGCGGGTACTGCATCGAATACTTTCAGAGCTGGAGTGTTTTCTTCCATCCGTACAACATGACCTAGCCAGCGTAGCCGCTGTCTTTTTATTCGCTGAACTATGTCAATGTCGTCGTATAAATCGTACAGCTCATCGTTCCATCGTCTGCGGTATTCGCCGTTGCCAATGTTTAGAGGACCATAAATCTTGCGCAAAACCTTTCTCTCGAAAACCCCAAGAGTCGTCTCATCGGATGTTGTCATCGTCCACGCTTCAGCGCCATACATCAGGACGGGAATAATGAGCGACTTATAGACTTTACTTTTCAATTGCCTACTCAGTCCAAAGTAGCACCTGTTGGCAAGAGTGATTCTGCGTTGGGTTTCAAGGCTGACATTGTTGGTGTTGTTAATGCTGGTTCCCAGATAAACGAAATTATCTACAACTTCAAAGTTATGACTGTCAACAGTGACGTGGGAGCCAAGACGCGAGTGCGCTGACTGTTTGTTTGATGACAGGAGATATTTCGTCTTGTCCTCATTCACCACCAGACCCATGCGCTTCGCTTCTTTATCTAGTCTGGAAAACGCAGAACAAACGGCGCGGTTGTTGCTTCCGATGATATGGGGATGGGGTCATATGTAGAAGTTCACGCAAGTGAGGAAAGTTTCTGATTGCCATTCACTTGGGAGTGGCCAGGAACGATTCTTTTGCATATGACTCAAGCAGCTCACGACTTCCGGTTTTAGACCAAGTATCCCCTGGGTAGCTAACAGACATCCGTTTGGAGGCGAGCTAAAGTGAGAAGGCGAATCCCGCTTCTGCGGTTGTGCGTAGGGCTTGGGACCCACCACATCAAAAAATCTCCCCAATGAAAACAAACACTATAGCATAAAGCTGCCATACAAACCGAACGATCGGAATCAATGGCTTGTATAGAAAATTTTCGCATTTGACATGGTATCTTCACGAAATTTGACATGGATACTGCTAAGGTAATAATATAATCTCCGAAGAAATTGTTCAGATCGGTTAACTATATAACCTTAATGCTTCTAGCAAACAACCCGGCTAAAAAGAATTAGTAAAATGTTTTCTTTTTCTTACTTACTTTTTCTTACGTCTTTAGATTTGCTTAAACACATAGTTACTAAATGAAATGTACCTTTGAAGGGTATATTAGCTTCGGTACAGCCGAATATTATTATTATTGTTTTTATTATACTCTCGCAAAAGTTGCTAAGAGAGTATTATAGTTTTGTTCACATAACGGTTGTTTGTAAGTCATAAAACTAAACGAGTTAGATATAGGGTTAGATATAGGTATATATCAAAATGATCAGGGTGACGAGACGACTCAAAATTTGAATGTCTGTCTGTCCGTCCGTCCGTGCAACGGATAACTTGAGTAAAAATTTACCTATCTTAATGAAACTTAGAACACATGTCCCTTGGGACCGTGAGAGGGTTGGGCAAAATCGGACCACTGCCACGCCCGCAAAATGCCGAAAACCGAAAACACATAAAGTGTCATAAGCCATAAATAAAGTTATAAAAGTAAAATTTGGCACAAAGGATCGCTCTAGCAAGGGTCATATTTGGATGTAATTTTTTTGGGAAATTGGGCGTGGCGTTGACACGTGTGGAAAATGAATGAAATCGGTTTACAACTACGACACTTTTCCATATAACTCAATTTTGAATTCCATCTTATTCCTTCAGTTTTAATATGTAGGTAAGGAACAAATGAAGATAGCGAAATAAAACTTTACACAAATACTGTATATGATCTGTGGGATCACTTGTGAAAAAATTGTCGAAATCGCATTAAAACTTTTCAAGACCCCGGATATCGAACATGAAGTACTCAGCGCCTAAGGGTAATTTTTGACCGAAAATATCGGAAAATCTCTCAGATAGTTTAATTTAATTTAGAGGGAATGGTTTTCTTCTATTAGTGTGTATCTGTACCAAAAATGGTTAAAATCGGGTAATAACTTCCCCTAGCTCCCATGTACCTAATTATAGATTTTTTAAAACATACGGTGGGTAATATTTTTTTGAAATGCATAATATCAACAAGGAGGATGGGATCATGTGTAGAAGTTCACGCAAGTGAGGAAAGTTTTTGATTGTCACTCACTTGGGAGTGGCCAGAAACGATTCTTCTCCACATGGTTCAAGCAGCTCACTACTTCCGGTTTTAGACCAAGTATCCTCTGGGTAGCCAACAGACATCCGTTTGAAGGCGAGCTAAAGTGAGAAGGCGAAGCCCGCTTATGCGGTTGTGCGTAGGGTTTGGGACCCACCACATAAAAACACCCCCCAATGAAAAATCTACGAAAGCCTCGGATGAGACACCCCCCTTTTGATGACGACCCCTGCAAACGTTTTAAGGATAATGATATAAGGGCATGCACCTGGAATGTCCGGACCCTTAATTGGGAAGGTGCCTCTGCCCAGCTGGTTGATGTCCTCATACGACTTAAGGCTGACATCACCGCCATCCAAGAAGTGCGATGGACGGGACAAGGACGGAAGAAGGTGGGTCCTTGTGACATCTACTACAGCGGCCATATAAAGGAGCGCAAATTTGGTGTTGGATTTGTGGTGGGAGAGAGACTCCGTCGCAGAGTCCTGGCATTCACCCCGGTGGATGAACGTCTAGCCACAATCCGCATCAAAGCGAGGTTCTTCAACATATCGCTGATTTGCGCCCACGCCCCAACGGAAGAGAAGGACGATGTGACCAAAGATGCTTTCTATGAGCGCCTAGAACGCACCTATGAGCGCTGCCCCCGCCACGATGTAAAAGTCGCGCTTGGTGATTTTAACGCCAGGGTGGGTAAAGAAGGTGTCTTTGGCACAACAGTCGGAAAATTCAGCCTCCATGACGAAACATCGCCAAACGGCCTGAGGCTGATCGACTTCGCTGGGGCCCGAAATATGGTCGTCTGTAGTACCAGATTCCAGCATAAGAAAATACATCAAGCTACTTGGCTGTCTCCTGATCGAAACACGCGGAACCAAATCGATCACGTTGTGATAGACGGAAGACATGTCTCCTGTGTTTTAGACGTGCGTACGCTCCGAGGACCAAATATAGACTCGGACCATTATCTGGTCGCAGCGAAGATACGCACCCGCCTCTGTGCAGCAAAGAATGCCCGTCAACAAACACAAGGAAGGTTCGACGTCGAAAAGCTGCAATCGCAACAGACAGCCACGAAATACTCTACTCGACTTGCACTCCTGCTCTCTGAGAGCACTCATCAGCATCTCGGTATAAGGGAACTGTGGAACGGCATCTCAAACTCACTGCGTACCGCTGCAGCCGAAACAATTGGTTTTTGGCAACGACAAAAAACAAGCTGGTACGATGAGGAGTGCCGTCTCGCAGCGGAGAGAAAACAGACTGCCTACCTCGAAACATTGCAAACGACCACAACACGTGCGGGATGGGATAGATACCGAGAGCTGAAGAGGGAAGCGAGACGCATTTGCAGACAAAAAAAGAAAGAGGCCGAAATGCGTGAGTACGAAGAGCTTGAGAAGCTGGCAGACAGAGGGAATGCTCGAAAATTTTATGAAAAAATGAAGCGACTTAACGAAGGTTTCAAGACCGGAGCATCCTCATGTAGAGACCAAGGTGGTAATCTGGTAACCGATGTCCAGGGCATACTGGGATTATGGAGGGAACACTTCTCCAAACTGCTGAATGGCAGTGAGAGTACAACACCAGGAGATGGCGAACCCGATCCCCCAATCGATGACGATGGAATAGATGTTCCATTACCCGACCATGAAGAAATTCGAATAGCAATTACCCGCTTGAAGAACAACAAAGCAGCGGGGGCCGATAGATTACCGGCAGAACTATTCAAATACGGCGGCGAAGAACTGATAAGGTGCATGCATCAGCTTCTTTGCAGAATATGGTCGGAAGAAAGCATGCCTGACGATTGGAATCTCAGTGTGCTCTGCCCAATCCATAAAAAGGGAGATCCCACAATCTGCGCCAATTACCGTGGGATCAGCCTCCTAAATATCGCATACAAGGTTCTATCGAGCGTATTGTGTGAAAGACTAAAGCCCACCGTCAACAAACTGATTGGACCTTATCAGTGTGGCTTTAGACCTGGAAAATCGACAACTGACCAGATATTCACCATGCGCCAAATCTTGGAAAAGACCCGAGAAAAGAGGATCGACACACACCACCTTTTTGTCGATTTTAAAGCTGCTTTCGACAGCACGAAAAGGAGTTGCCTTTACGCCGCGATGTCTGAATTTGGTATCCCCGCAAAACTAATACGGCTGTGTAAATTGACGTTGAGCAACACCAAAAGCTCCGTCATGATTGGGAAGGACCTCTCCGAGCCGTTCGATACCAAACGAGGTTTCAGACAAGGTGACTCACTATCGTGCGACTTCTTTAACCTGATGCTGGAAAAAATTATAAGAGCTGCAGAGCTAAACCGAGAAGGTACAATCTTCTACAAGAGTGTACAGCTCCTGGCGTACGCCGATGATATTGATATCATCGGAAGCAACAACCGCGCCGTTCGTTCTGCTTTTTCGCGCATGGATAAGGAGGCGAAGCGAATGGGTCTGGAGGTGAATGAGGACAAGACGAAATATCTCCTGTCATCAAACAAACAGTCGGCGCATTCGCGTCTTGGCTCCCACGTCACTGTTGACAGTCATAACTTCGAGGTCGTAGATAATTTCGTATACCTGGGAACCAGCATCAACAACACGAACAATGTCAGCCTCGAAATCCAGCGCAGAATAACTCTTGCCAACAGGTGCTACTTTGGACTGAGTAGGCAATTGAACAGTAAAGTCCTCTCTCGACGAACCAAAATCAAGCTCTACAAGTCGCTTATCATTCCCGTCCTGCTTTACGGTGCAGAAGCTTGGACGATGTCAACATCAGATGAGACGACACTAGGAGTTTTCGAGAGGAAAATTTTGCGCAAGATTTATGGTCCTCAGAACATTGGCAACGGCGAATACCGCAGACGATGGAACGATGAGCTGTACGAGTTATACGACGACATTGACATAGTTCAGCGAATAAAAAGACAGCGGCTACGCTGGCTAGGTCATGTTGTCCGAATGGACGAAAACACTCCAGCCCTGAAAGTGTTCGATGCAGTACCCGCCGGAGGAAGCCGAGGAAGGGGAAGGCCTCCACTCCGTTGGAGGGACCAGGTGGAGAGCGACCTGGTTACACTTGGGATCTCCAACTGGCGCCGAACTGCGAAGGAGAGAGACAGGTGGCGCACTATCGTCGATTCGGCTATAACCGGCTAAACGGTTGCAACGCCAATCACATACATACATAATATCAATTAACTCAAAGTTTACCATTAAAGCGACTGCCGTGAAACAGTTGTATGAAAAGAGACATGCATCTAAAAAGCTAATATTTATGAAAAATATAATGTCTATCTAAGTTTTCAAACAAATTTTAATATAAAGTTAATGAAGTGAACTGCAACTTTGTGATTGTAGGTAGAGAGACGTGGAAAGTTCTTAGGTAGATATCGTTTAAGAAAAAACTGGGTTTACCCAAAGTTTAAAATATTTAGTTAATAAATAAAGTATACCTTCACTATACATGTATAAGTACACAACATTTTTAATACCTAAATAACGGTTGGCGAGCAAACATTAGCGGTGGGAAAATCCCATTTAAAGAACATTGAACAAAACTTTCGAAGGGGTTTTCCGGGTAACTTCTTCATGTAAATATTATACATATATGTATATTTTTTTCCCTAATGTGTGACGCAATGTTTGTACACTCAGTTACGCTAGAACACTCGATTAGTAAACTAGCAACTAACAATTTCAAAATTACAAAAAAAAAATTATTTCAAAAACGTGAAAAATATTGAAATATACATACGAAGAAGACTAAGAGCAGTGAGTACAAAGGCTTTCCCAAAGAAGCAGACTGAAGGATCATAGCGATAACAAGGAATCTATTATTGGAGAAGCAGTGCGAGTCATTTTACCTATTCGGACAGATGGTGTATATTCTAGTAAATAATTATTTTTGGTAGGCCTTTTATTATTAATTAATAAAATAATAAGTAGACGATATATTTGACTAAGTCGTGTTGAAAACAGAAGACGAATGCGAGTACTTCGGGCAAATCATATGTATAGAGCTAGTGAGCAATCACAAAATACTGAAAGCCATGCAAATCGCAGATTAGATCCCGAAATACGTCTGTCGGTGCAAAATAGTAATACTGCTCAGCATAGATTTAGACGTCGAAATTCACAAATTCTCTCTGAAGAGCAAACTAGGAATACTCACGAACATAGATCTCGGCGGGAAAATTTGGATGAACGGTCTGCTGAGCAAAGCATTAATACCGTACAACATAGAACTAGACGTCAAAATCCTGAAATTCGCTCAGAAGAGCAAATACTAGGGAACGTAGGTCTCGGCGGGAAAACTGAGACGTACGGTCTACTGAACAAAGCATTAATACTGTTCAGCACAGAACTAGAAGTCAAAATCCTGAAAGTCACTCAGAATAGCAAAGTAGAAATACCAGGGAACGTAGGTCACGGCGGGAAAACTTAGACATACGGTCTGCTGAACAAAGCATTAATACTGTTCAGCACAGAACTAGACGTCAAAATCAACAATTTCGCTCAGAAGAGCAAAGAATGAATAGTATGGAACGTAGGTCACGGCGGGAAAACTTAGACATACGGTCTGCTGAACAAAGCATTAATACTGTTCAGCACAGAACCAGACGTCAAAATCCACAATTTCGCTCAGAAGGGCAAAGTAGGAATACTAGGGAAGGTGGAATTCGGCGACAAGACCCTACTATCCTACATACCATAAATACTGTTCAGCATAGAACTAGACGAAAATCCACAAATTCGCTTAGAAGAGCAAAATAGAAATACTAGGGAAGGTGGAATTCGGCGACAAGACCCTACTATCCGATCACTTGAGCAAGTTCAAAATACCGAAGCACATCGAGAACTTCGTGCAAGTAATCCCGACGCTAGGAATTTAGAACGCATTCGTGACCAAGTACAAAGGCAACATGCTAGAAGGAATGCCGAAAGAAGGGGGGGTGAGCGTGGTAAGGATAGACAACGTCGGCATATTAGCAGAAGGGTTGCAAGAGAATAAATTTTTTACCAGAGACGCCGCCAACATGCTCATATTCGCTATCGTAGAGATAATCTAGTCAATAGGCTGACTGAGAGCGAAAGGCAGTCCCAGCGGATTAGATTAACGAGAGGAAATAATGTTGTCGAAATTGATGTTGATGCAAATCGTGACAATTAAACAGATTTAAATACATTTATTTTCAAAATATTATTAAAGGTCCTACCGAAATTTGTATTTGCTGTGGGGATTATGGGTTTCACACCAAATTCGCAAGTTGAATTTTGAAATTATTGCTCAATGTCATCCCAATGCTGCATCTGCATTTTTTTAAACAAAAATTTCCTTCAAAAGATGGAAATTACAATTTTTGTGCTACTTGCAGAAATGCGATAGTTAAAAAGAACATTCCAAAAATATGCTTATGAAATGGTCTCGATTTTCCTGAAATACCGGATTGTTTAAAAGATTTAACTCCAATTGAAGAAATATTAATATTGCCTAGATTGCCTTTTTTGACAATCCGTCCTTTGGGATATCAAGGGCAAAGTTCGCTTTCTGTTAAAAACATTGTGACATCTTTACCTCGTTCTTTTGATCAAACTCATTTGATACAAATTCACTTAAGAAGGCGTTTGGAATACAATCATGATTATATGCCTGATACCATTCGGCCTGCGAAAGTTATGGAAGCTTTGGAATTTCTAATAAACACACCTCTGTATCGTGAACACAATATACGTGTTAATGAAAACTGGATTTCAAGTTTTAATAACCAAGAAGAAGTCCCTTTTGTTGCATCTGCTGAAGATGCTAGACTAAATGAGGAACAACATTCCCACAATAACCTCTCAGACAATCGTATCCACATCGCACCTGTGCCTACAGAGAATAATCCAGGTGGTCAAGAGACCCTTTTGGACAATATTCCTGTAGAAAATTTAGACTATAACCGCTTATTTATAGCGCCAGGTGAAGGACAAAGACCAAATGACATAATTCAGGATAATAATTCAGCAGAATTGTCATTTGGATCTATATACGTTGGACAGAAACTTACATGCTCTGAAACATATAGTAAGATAGTACGTTCTGAAATTCGCCGATTTGATCGGAGAGCATGTACTATTCCAAAGTTGTTTTACGATTATAAAAAATTGGAATTGTTGCAAATTTTGAATAGTACAGCAATTTGCCTTCGTAAGTTTTCAGGTCGTAACCGCGTTACAGCCCAAAATGTATTAAACGAAAACTTTGCTCAAAATTTGATTCAACACGATGATGGTTATAAAGTTTTGAAAGGTGTGAAATCCTCTTCCTGCGCCTGGAAAAAGGCAATTGCAATGATTCGGCAATTTGGACTTCCGACATTCTTTATAACACTATCGGCTGCTGAATCTCAGTGGGTTGAACTTTTGGTAATTCTATCAAAAACTGTTGATGCTAAAGACATTTCGGAAGAGGAAGCCAACATTTTATTAACGCAAGATAGATATCGTTTAATCCGCTCTGATGCAATTACTTGCGCTAGATATTTTGACTACCGCTACTGTCAAATACTTAAACTGTTAAAAGATAATACCGGCATTTTTGGAGAACATTTTGTTAAAAATTATTATTGGAGAGTAGAGTTTCAACAGAGAGGTTCCCCGCATGTACATGAAATTTACTGGCTAAATAGTGCTCCCAGGATCAACCTTAAAAATCCTGATACATTCCCGAAGTTATTGATTTCATTGACAATTATATTTCTACAGATGGTTCAGTGAGCCACTTGGAAAATTATATAGGTTATCAAAAGCGTAATCACAGTAGGTCGTGTACTAGGGAAGTAAGAGGACAACAATTTTGTCGTTTTGGAATACCATATCCACCAATGCCTTCCACACAAATATTGCTACCTCTTTGTGAAACAACTCAAAATGTTGACATTCATAAGGAGCACTTTTCTAGAATTCAAAATATTTTGAATTCAAACCTAACCCCCGAAGACATTTCGAATCTAAACGATTTTGATAATTTTTTATCTGATAGCCGAATAAATATGTCTTTTGATAATTCTTTGCTGGCTCTGAGGTCTAGCTTATCAAAACCGAAAATATTTCTGAAACGAAAATTGAAGATCGCTTTATAAATGCTTACAATCCTCTTATTTTAGAACTTCATAGGGCAAATATGGATATCCAATATATATTGGATGCATATGCTTGCTGTTCATATATAATTAACTATATCAATAAATCAAACAGAGGAGTTTCTAGGATCTTAAATGAAGCCATATCTGAAGTTAATGCCGGAAATTACACAGTAAAGCAAAAACTTCAGCATATAGGTCACAAATTTATATCAGGTACGGAAATATCTGCACAAGAATCAGCCTATTGCTGCATTGGGCTCCATCTTTCGGAAGCAAGTAATGCAGAAATATTTATTAATACCTCCCGACCTGAAGAGCGGGTTCGAATGGTAAAATCTAGAGCGGAGCTTCAAAACCTTCCTTCAGAGTCGACTGAAATATTCGTAACTGGCATTTTAGACCGTTATGTGCAGGGACCCGATCAGTTAGAAAATGTTTGCTTAGCTGATATTGCATCTCTGTACAGATTTATTAAATCTGATAGAAGAGTACAAGACAGTGATAATGAAGAAGAAGAGAGGGAAGCCGATAACTTACCAGAAATTGGAGTTCCACTTCCCTTAAAGACCATAGCGGTTTTGTTAAAAAACGTACTAAACCGTGTATAATTCGGTACAGAAGATTTAGTCCTGAAGTGGCCAGAGTTGAATACTTTCGTGAAATGGTAATGATTTTCTATCCATGGCGGAATGAAAAGCAAGATCTTACTGAAAATGGCAATGATTTTTATAGAGGCAAATCGAAAAAAATATGATGTTTTTGAACAAAGAGAACTGGAAAGTGTCTTAGAAAGTCTCTATAATGAGACAGACTTATAAAAAGCTGTGCAAACTGAACTTCCTATTGTGGAAAATGAGTTTCGGGTGTTAGCACTTCCAGAAATAAACCCTAATATTAATTTGCTAGATTTGCATGTCGAAGATTTAATTAATAATGGTACTGAATCTGATTGCAATATTAGGCTTATTAAATTACCCCCTTTAATTCCGGTTGAGGAATTATTTTCTTTAGTTCAGAGTTTAAATGTTAAGCAAAGGACCTACTTGACTCATTTGATGCACCAACTAAAAACAAGTTGTCCATTTTATGAGTTCATAGGGGGTGGAGCAGGTGTAGGAAAAAGTCGTTTGATATCTGCAATATATCAAGCTCTTAACCATCGCTTCAATTCCACCCCTGGATCCAACCCAAGTACTATAAAGGTTCTACTTTGTGCGCCTACGGGGAAAGCAGCATTCGGAATAGGGGGACTGATGCTTCATTCAATATTTTCTTGACCTGTCAATCAATCGAATAGAGATTTGAGGCCTCTGAGCAATGACATCGTTAACTCTTTGTATACCAGACTTGCTGATTTAAAACTAATCATAATTGATGAAATATCAATGGTGGGCGCTCGTATGTTTAGCTCTGTTGATGCTAGACTTAAACAAATTTTTAAAACAAACAACCCGTTTGGTGGTATACCGATTATAGTGTTTGGAGATTTGAAGCAGCTCTCACCTGTTGGAGATAGGTGGATATTTTCATCTAATCCTAATGATGCTTACAGCACTTTAGTTGGTTCCCCTTTGTGGGAGTTATTCAAATATTTTGAATTAACAGAAATTATGAGGCAAAGGGGGGATCAGGCTTTTGCTATAGCGTTAAACCGCATGGCATCTGGCACTATGACAAATGATGATATATAATTAATTCAAACTCTGGTAGTTAATTCTGAAGAAGTTCCCGAAGATGCGATACTTTTATTTTGGTCTAATGAAGAGACAAATAATTTCAATGCCCTTAAGCTAAGTCGAATTCCAACTGAAGCTATTTCTTCAATTGCCAAAGACTCGGTAAGAGGAATTGGTATAGGTGGTCAACTAGAGAATATTTTGGAAAGAGCTAAACTTTCCAAAACTTCTGAAACGCAGGGACTTTCTTATGAGTTGACACTAAAAACCACTGCCAAATATATGATTACAGTGAATATAAACACGTATGATGGCTTGGTTAATGGAGCAACTGGACAACTTATGCAAATTGATTCTCATTGTAATTTTCCAGCAATTCTTTGGATTAAATTCTTTGAAGCTTCTGTTGGCTTGATAGCACGATCAAAAAAGCCTCATCCTCTAGACAGTTCTTGGACACCAATTGAAAAAGTTATGAGATCCTTTTAATATAAAAGAAATGAACAAATTTCAATTGGAAGAAATCAATTTCCAGTTGTTCCGGCTGAGGGAATAACTATTCATAAAAGTCAGGGTGCCACATATATTAAAGTTGTAGTTCATACTCGACTCAGAATGACTAGAGCTTCGATATATGTCGTTTGTAGTCGAGCTACAACAGCAGAAGGTCTCTTCAACGTAGGAAATTTTATTCCCCCTAATCAATTTTCTGAGTCACATCCAGTATTTAGAGAACTGATGGAATTGAGCACAAATAAAGCTCAAACCACAAATTTAAATTTTATGCTTTCTCGGGTAACAGCAATTCAAATTTTATTTCATAATGTTCAGAGTTTTCACGCTCACATTAACGGTATAAAAGGCGACTGACTGATGTTATCGTCAGATATTTTATGCTTTGTAGATACCTGGAGCTTTCCTGGTGAACATTTACCAGCACTGAAACGAGCAGCAGAAATAAACGGGGTGTTATAATAGCTTCAAAGCATAGTGTTGCTAGCTCTATATATCCAAAAATTGTAAAGAAACTTTATTCAGAACGCAAAGTTTTAGAAGCAGTTTTATTTAAATGTTTCAACATTAATATTTTGGTTCTATATAGAAACTCAGTTTTTACAGTCAGACATTTAATTGCAGAACTTCACGAGGTCCTCACTACTGAGTTATGCAATGAAAATATGATAATCGTTGGAGATTTCAATATTTGTCTTAAGTCTACAGGGATTACAATAAAAAATCTTCTCGAAGAAAAAAATTTTAGTTCCCTGCTTGGGTTAGAATACTCAACTACACCTGCAGGTATTGGGCGTTTTCCAACATGGATCCTTCCCATGTAAATGCCATTACTTATGAAGCTGTACATTGTAGTTATCATGACAGTATTTGTCTTTCTGTTTTAAATTTACATCAGACTTAGTATAACATCTCTTAGTTTTTTCTAGGATAATGATTCGTACCAAAAAATTAAATAAATTAATATATAAATATTTTACATTAAAAAGTTTACTTATCATTTGTAATTTTTGTTAATATATAAGGATTTGTAAAAATACGACTAAGAAATTGAATTATATAAGAATAAACGTTCGTTGGATAAATGTGTTAAGTACAATATAAAATATAAGAAATTATCTTTAGAACTGTAAAATAATCTTAATATATAAAAATCACGTGTCGCGTTGTTTGTTTTCGATGGACTCCTAAACTACTGAACCGATTTTAATGAAATTTTTAACACTGTGTGCAGTTTGCTCCAACTTGAAAGATAGGATAGTTTATAACTCTCCTTATAGTCGCATTATTTATTTATTGCAAATTATTTATTTATTATTAGCAAAGAGCTATTCACTAGTTGGTGGCGCTAAGTGCGCTATGTTACAGTAGATGGCGCTACATTTCTTTCTAAATTTTCATGGATTTAGGCTGTCATAACAAAAGCTGCCACTTGCTAAAAACATTAAATGAAAATGCGTTGTTTGAAGTTTATATTATTTGTGGTAAAGTTATACGAATCTATGACTTCCAATATTCTAAATTTAAGAAAAAATCACATACAATCCGTGAAATAAATAAAGTTATGTACATATGTATGGTCAGACAAATAAGCAATGCTGCCACTCTTTTCCAGTAAATCTTCCTCGAATTTGGGAGATTTCAGAGGAATTTAGGAAATCGCAGAGTTGATTTCTGCATGTATTTTCTAAATGCAAAAATAAAATTCATTTATTTGCATTTAGGTATAGAATTTTGTATGGCTAATGCCCGGTTTCACAGTCCATACTTAAGTTGTGCCTAAATAAAATTTTAGCTAAGTATTGTTGCAAACTGAGTAGTCGTTTGCGTTTCACAGTCAATGCTTAATTTCTATAAAATTTTATTATGATATATGGCAACGTTATGGGCAACATATGTTTTACAAATGACATTCATAAAAATATGTTTGAAATATTTAAATTATAACAGACAATAAATAAATTAGCGAGGAAAATTATATCAAAAATTGATGAAAACAACAAAAGAACCCCAAATTTCATCACTAGCGAGTCGGAGCACCTATGGGAACTGAAGGAAAAGTATAAGCTGTTATTGAGTGCAAACGAACGGACACTTACCCTACGCTACGAAAGATGTCGCTGAAAATTCAAAGCAAATTCAAAACAAAAATCAGCTGTTATTTAAGCATTGCTTAAGCCTCCCATTTTCAGTGCTTAAGCATAACCTAAGTATGAACTGTAAAACACTATTTTCCTGTTTTATCTTAAGCACAACATAAGTATGGAGTAAAATTATAAATAAATGTCCATTTGTGGGTTAGATTTAGAGAATCCATGTTTTTCCCATGGGCAATTATATGTTGCATGCTCACGTGTGGGAAAACCATCAAATCTATTTGTGTTAGCTCGAGACAGGTTAACCAAAAATATTGTGCACCAATTAGTGCTAAGTTAAATTAAAATGTTTATCATTCAAAAAAATAAATACTACTATTAAAAATTAAGAATTATCTATCCTAAGATTATAAAATTAAATGTTACATGTTATCACTAACAATTTTGTAATTAACTTATTTGTTAAAAACTTGAATATAAAATCAAAAATGAACTATTTTATGAAAATTTGTGCTTATAATCAACTCTACGAAAATTTTCATCAATAATTTTAAAAATTTTGACCTCAAGTTCAAATCTCAATCCCGTGGATTTTTATACCAGATACATATATGCTAAGGTTTGAGTCTTTATTCATAAATAATAATTTCACTGTAGTGAATAGTTTACTACAACACAGCAAATCTAAAAGTGAGGAAATGTTCATTCTTCACAGCAAATCTAAAAGTGAGGAAATGTTCATTCTGAGAATTCGAATGATTCAAACCGATTTATCGTTTAAGTTCAAAATTTTACAGTTTCATATGTACATACATAGGTATGTATGTGTCATGTTAGAGTGTTGGAGAGCCATCTTCTTTATCTGCTTACACGCTACACAACAAAACAAAGAACGAACTTCGCTAATAATATTTAAATTGATCAGAGACGTTATTCCCTGAATATATTAACATTCCATACAAATAAATGGCCTTGAACAGAGTTCAAAAAGCGTTTTAACTATTTCAAATAAAAATTGGGCGGGGCGAAGTTCGCCGGGTCAGCTAGTATATGTATATATTTGTAATAGTTGATAACATTTTTTATTTTTAAGTTAAAAATATATAATCATATTGATGTAACAAATAAAATTCTGAATTCCTTGTCAAAAATCTAATATGTTCATACTCAAGAATTTTTAACCGCTTCATATTATTATTATTCATTTGCATATATCGAGATGCTCATCTCTTTATTTGACTTAATGAATTTAAAACATGCACCAGGAGAGACATCCCTTTATCCCTGACATGCACGATTGCATAAAAACTAATAAAACTAATCTATAGTCCAAAGAAATTCCAGTCGATGGTCCAGGATGGACTGTGACAAAGAACAATGTGATAGCGAGTTAATTTCAAACAGAAGGTAGAAAATTTGGGAATACAATTATAAGCCCTAAAAGGGCTATAATAAGAACGTGATTAAAATAGTGTTTGTAGGAGATAACTAATATAGTTAAATAGGCCCAAGTCAACCTTAATGTTTGCTATTTAACTACTGACTTTCCAATCGTACTTCTTTGTTTTCACAATTGTTTATTTCACAGAAGGAAATTGGGACTATATCCTCAACTCTGGAACTTTTTGTAACTCTCTCGATGAAAGATTATGTACTCAATCAACGTTATTTATCCATTGTTAGAATTTTCCTAGCACTTCAATTGAAGGGAAAGTATAATGTGTAGATCAACTTCTGTCAGACTAATCTGTTCGTTGGTGTCTGATGATTTATTATAAAGTTTTAATTCTAATTTCGGAAAATGTAATTAAATGTTTGTTTCATGGAGTAAAAATTAAAATATTCTATTCTCTATGACTTATTTGATATTAACTCCCTGCACTGGACGTGGCTTACCTATACAAAAAATAAAAGTTCAAACCATTATTAAAAGAAAATCGGACATATTTTCATGCTTCTTATTAATTTTGGATCGAGAATAGTAGTATTTTACACGACTTAAAATATATTTTTAACTACGTTCACAAAAAAAGCGAGTAATTTTTTCCCTTTTTTCTTTCTTTCGCAAATACAACATTTGTAATGCTGTGTCAAATCTTAGCTGTCACTACTTACCAAACCTTTTATAATTGAATCATGGTTCACTTTGTTGAATACACTTCGTATACAACATTTTTATACTCTCGCAACAAAGTTGCTAAAGAGAGTATTATAGTTTTGTTCACATAACGGTTGTTTGTAACACCCAAAACTAAACGAGTTAGATATAGGGTTATATATACCAAAATGATCAGGGTGAAGATCATTTTCTGATTTCTGTCTGTCTGTTTTTTGTACATTTCTCGCAAACCAATAGAGTTATAGAAACCAAACTTTCTGCAGCCACTTCTTAATACAGTCCAAAAATGAAAGAAATCGGATAATAACCACGCCCACGTCCCATACAAAGGTTAGGTTGAAAATTACTAAAAGTGGATTAACTCACTAACGAAAAACGTCAGAAACACTAAATTTCAGATGGAATTAAAATGACAGTCCTTGTTTTCCTTACTTGTTTTTGTTATTTTTTGTTTATTTTTCATCAATTTGATGTTGCGATTGATATTTTTTTGTTTTTCAGTTTTGTTTTCATTTTTTTGAAACAACAGCAGAAGGTCTCTTCAACGTAGGAAATTTTATTCCCCCTAATCAATTTTCTGAGTCACATCCAGTATTTAGAGAACTGATGGAATTGAGCACAAATAAAGCTCAAACCACAAATTTAAATTTTATGCTTTCTCGGGTAACAATTCAAATTTTATTTCATAATGTTCAGAGTCTTCACGCTCACATTAACGGTATAAAAGGCGACTGACTGATGTTATCGTCAGATATTTTATGCTTTGTAGATACCTGGAGCTTTCCTGGTGAACATTTACCAGCACTGAAACGAGCAGCAGAAATAAACGGGGTGTTATAATAGCTTCAAAGCATAGTGTTGCTAGCTCTATATATCCAAAAATTGTAAAGAAACTTTATTCAGAACGCAAAGTTTTAGAAGCAGTTTTATTTAAATGTTTCAACATTAATATTTTGGTTCTATATAGAAACTCAGTTTTTACAGTCAGACATTTAATTGCAGAACTTCACGAGGTCCTCACTACTGAGTTATGCAATGAAAATATGATAATCGTTGGAGATTTCAATATTTGTCTTAAGTCTACAGGGATTACAATAAAAAATCTTCTCGAAGAAAAAAATTTTAGTTCCCTGCTTGGGTTAGAATACTCAACTACACCTGCAGGTATTGGGCGTTTTCCAACATGGATCCTTCCCATGTAAATGCCATTACTTATGAAGCTGTACATTGTAGTTATCATGACAGTATTTGTCTTTCTGTTTTAAATTTACATCAGACTTAGTATAACATCTCTTAGTTTTTTCTAGGATAATGATTCGTACCAAAAAATTAAATAAATTAATATATAAATATTTTACATTAAAAAGTTTACTTATCATTTGTAATTTTTGTTAATATATAAGGATTTGTAAAAATACGACTAAGAAATTGAATTATATAAGAATAAACGTACGTTGGATAAATGTGTTAAGTACAATATAAAATATAAGAAATTATCTTTAGAACTGTAAAATAATCTTAATATATAAAAATCACGTGTCGCGTTGTTTGTTTTCGATGGACTCCTAAACTACTGAACCGATTTTAATGAAATTTTTAACACTGTGTGCAGTTTGCTCCAACTTGAAAGATAGGATAGTTTATAACTCTCCTTATAGTCGCATTATTTATTTATTGCAAATTATTTATTTATTATTAGCAAAGAGCTATTCACTAGTTGGTGGCGCTAAGTGCGCTATGTTACAGTAGATGGCGCTACATTTCTTTCTAAATTTTCATGGATTTAGGCTGTCATAACAAAAGCTGCCACTTGCTAAAAACATTAAATGAAAATGCGTTGTTTGAAGTTTATATTATTTGTGGTAAAGTTATACGAATCTATGACTTCCAATATTCTAAATTTAAGAAAAAATCACATACAATCCGTGAAATAAATAAAGTTATGTACATATGTATGGTCAGACAAATAAGCAATGCTGCCACTCTTTTCCAGTAAATCTTCCTCGAATTTGGGAGATTTCAGAGGAATTTAGGAAATCGCAGAGTTGATTTCTGCATGTATTTTCTAAATGCAAAAATAAAATTCATTTATTTGCATTTAGGTATAGAATTTTGTATGGCTAATGCCCGGTTTCACAGTCCATACTTAAGTTGTGCCTAAATAAAATTTTAGCTAAGTATTGTTGCAAACTGAGTAGTCGTTTGCGTTTCACAGTCAATGCTTAATTTCTATAAAATTTTATTATGATATATGGCAACGTTATGGGCAACATATGTTTTACAAATGCCATTCATAAAAATATGTTTGAAATATTTAAATTATAACAGACAATAAATAAATTAGCGAGGAAAATTATATCAAAAATTGATGAAAACAACAAAAGAACCCCAAATTTCATCACTAGCGAGTCGGAGCACCTATGGGAACTGAAGGAAAAGTATAAGCTGTTATTGAGTGCAAACGAACGGACACTTACCCTACGCTACGAAAGATGTCGCTGAAAATTCAAAGCAAATTCAAAACAAAAATCAGCTGTTATTTAAGCATTGCTTAAGCCTCCCATTTTCAGTGCTTAAGCATAACCTAAGTATGAACTGTAAAACACTATTTTCCTGTTTTATCTTAAGCACAACATAAGTATGGAGTAAAATTATAAATAAATGTCCATTTGTGGGTTAGATTTAGAGAATCCATGTTTTTCCCATGGGCAATTATATGTTGCATGCTCACGTAGGGGAAAACCATCAAATCTATTTGTGTTAGCTCGAGACAGGTTAACCAAAAATATTGTGCACCAATTAGTGCTAAGTTAAATTAAAATGTTTATCATTCAAAAAAATAAATACTACTATTAAAAATTAAGAATTATCTATCCTAAGATTATAAAATTAAATGTTACATGTTATCACTAACAATTTTGTAATTAACTTATTTGTTAAAAACTTGAATATAAAATCAAAAATGAACTATTTTATGAAAATTTGTGCTTATAATCAACTCTACGAAAATTTTCATCAATAATTTTAAAAATTTTGACCTCAAGTTCAAATCTCAATCCCGTGGATTTTTATACCAGATATATGCTAAGGTTTGAGTCTTTATTCATAAATAATAATTTCACTGTAGTGAATAGTTTACTACAACACAGCAAATCTAAAAGTGAGGAAATGTTCATTCTTCACAGCAAATCTAAAAGTGAGGAAATGTTCATTCTGAGAATTCGAATGATTCAAACCGATTTATCGTTTAAGTTCAAAATTTTACAGTTTCATATGTACATACATAGGTATGTATGTGTCATGTTAGAGTGTTGGAGAGCCATCTTCTTTATCTGTTTACACGCTACACAACAAAACAAAGAACGAACTTCGCTAATAATATTTAAATTGATCAGAGACGTTATTCCCTGAATATATTAACATTCCATACAAATAAATAGCCTTGAACAGAGTTCAAAAAGCGTTTTAACTATTTCAAATAAAAATTGGGCGGGGCGAAGTTCGCCGGGTCAGCTAGTATATGTATATATTTGTAATAGTTGATAACATTTTTTATTTTTAAGTTAAAAATATATAATCATATTGATGTAACAAATAAAATTCTGAATTCCTTGTCAAAAATCTAATATGTTCATACTCAAGAATTTTTAACCGCTTCATATTATTATTATTCATTTGCATATATCGAGATGCTCATCTCTTTATTTGACTTAATGAATTTAAAACATGCACCAGGAGAGACATCCCTTTATCCCTGACATGCACGATTGCATAAAAACTAATAAAACTAATCTATAGTCCAAAGAAATTCCAGTCGATGGTCCAGGATGGACTGTGACAAAGAACAATGTGATAGCGAGTTAATTTCAAACAGAAGGTAGAAAATTTGGGAATACAATTATAAGCCCTAAAAGGGCTATAATAAGAACGTGATTAAAATAGTGTTTGTAGGAGATAACTAATATAGTTAAATAGGCCCAAGTCAACCTTAATGTTTGCTATTTAACTACTGACTTTCCAATCGTACTTCTTTGTTTTCACAATTGTTTATTTCACAGAAGGAAATTGGGACTATATCCTCAACTCTGGAACTTTTTGTAACTCTCTCGATGAAAGATTATGTACTCAATCAACGTTATTTATCCATTGTTAGAATTTTCCTAGCACTTCAATTGAAGGGAAAGTATAATGTGTAGATCAACTTCTGTCAGACTAATCTGTTCGTTGGTGTCTGATGATTTATTATAAAGTTTTAATTCTAATTTCGGAAAATGTAATTAAATGTTTGTTTCATGGAGTAAAAATTAAAATATTCTATTCTCTATGACTTATTTGATATTAACTCCCTGCACTGGACGTGGCTTACCTATACAAAAAATAAAAGTTCAAACCATTATTAAAAGAAAATCGGACATATTTTCATGCTTCTTATTAATTTTGGATCGAGAATAGTAGTATTTTACACGACTTAAAATATATTTTTAACTACGTTCACAAAAAAAGCGAGTAATTTTTTCCCTTTTTTCTTTCTTTCGCAAATACAACATTTGTAATGCTGTGTCAAATCTTAGCTGTCACTACTTACCAAACCTTTTATAATTGAATCATGGTTCACTTTGTTGAATACACTTCGTATACAACATTTTTATACTCTCGCAACAAAGTTGCTAAAGAGAGTATTATAGTTTTGTTCACATAACGGTTGTTTGTAACACCCAAAACTAAACGAGTTAGATATAGGGTTATATATACCAAAATGATCAGGGTGAAGATCATTTTCTGATTTCTGTCTGTCTGTTTTTTGTACATTTCTCGCAAACCAATAGAGTTATAGAAACCAAACTTTCTGCAGCCACTTCTTAATACAGTCCAAAAATGAAAGAAATCGGATAATAACCACGCCCACGTCCCATACAAAGGTTAGGTTGAAAATTACTAAAAGTGGATTAACTCACTAACGAAAAACGTCAGAAACACTAAATTTCAGATGGAATTAAAATGACAGTCCTTGTTTTCCTTACTTGTTTTTGTTATTTTTTGTTTATTTTTCATCAATTTGATGTTGCGATTGATATTTTTTTGTTTTTCAGTTTTGTTTTCATTTTTTTGAAACAACAGCAGAAGGTCTCTTCAACGTAGGAAATTTTATTCCCCCTAATCAATTTTCTGAGTCACATCCAGTATTTAGAGAACTGATGGAATTGAGCACAAATAAAGCTCAAACCACAAATTTAAATTTTATGCTTTCTCGGGTAACAATTCAAATTTTATTTCATAATGTTCAGAGTCTTCACGCTCACATTAACGGTATAAAAGGCGACTGACTGATGTTATCGTCAGATATTTTATGCTTTGTAGATACCTGGAGCTTTCCTGGTGAACATTTACCAGCACTGAAACGAGCAGCAGAAATAAACGGGGTGTTATAATAGCTTCAAAGCATAGTGTTGCTAGCTCTATATATCCAAAAATTGTAAAGAAACTTTATTCAGAACGCAAAGTTTTAGAAGCAGTTTTATTTAAATGTTTCAACATTAATATTTTGGTTCTATATAGAAACTCAGTTTTTACAGTCAGACATTTAATTGCAGAACTTCACGAGGTCCTCACTACTGAGTTATGCAATGAAAATATGATAATCGTTGGAGATTTCAATATTTGTCTTAAGTCTACAGGGGGATGGGGTCATATGTAGAAGTTGGGGGATGGGGTCATATGTAGAAGTTCACGCAAGTGAGGAAAGTTTCTGATTGCCATTCACTTGGGAGTGGCCAGGAACGATTCTTTTGCATATGACTCAAGCAGCTCACGACTTCCGGTTTTAGACCAAGTATCCCCTGGGTAGCTAACAGACATCCGTTTGGAGGCGAGCTAAAGTGAGAAGGCGAAGCCCGCTTGTGCGGTTGTGCGTAGGGCTTGGGACCCACCACATAAAAAAATCTCCCCAATGAAAACAAACACCGAGCCTCGGATGAGAAACCCCCCTTTTGATGACGACCCCTGCAAACGTACTAAGGACCATGATTTGAGGGCATGCACCTGGAATGTCCGGACTCTTAATTGGGAAGGTGCCTCTGCCCAGCTGGTTGATGTCCTCATACAACTAAAGGCTGACATCACCGCCGTCCAAGAAGTGCGATGGACGGGACAAGGACGGAAGAAGGTGGGTCCTTGTGACATCTACTACAGCGGCCATATAAAGGAGCGCAAATTTGGTGTTGGATTTGTGGTGGGAGAGAGACTCCGTCGCCGAGTCCTGGCATTCACCCCGGTGGATGAACGTCTAGCCACAATCCGCATAAAAGCGAGGTTCTTCAACATATCGCTGATTTGCGCCCACGCCCCAACGGAAGAGAAGGACGATGTGACCAAAGACGCTTTCTATGAGCGCCTAGAACGCACCTATGAGCGCTGCCCCCGCCACGATGTCAAAATCGTGCTTGGCGATTTTAACGCCAGGGTGGGTAAAGAAGGTGTCTTTGGCACAACAGTCGGAAAATTCAGCCTCCATGACGAAACATCGCCAAACGGTCTGAGGCTGATCGACTTCGCTGGGGCCCGAAATATGGTTGTCTGTAGTACCAGATTCCAGCATAAAAAAATTCATCAAGCAACGTGGCTGTCCCCTGATCGAAACACGCGCAACCAAATCGATCACGTTGTGATAGACGGAAGACATGTCTCCAGTGTTTTAGACGTGCGTACGCTCCGAGGACCAAACATTGACTCGGACCATTATCTAGTAGCAGCAAAGATACGCACTCGCCTCTGTGCAGCAAAGAACGCCCGTCAACAAACACAAGGAAGGTTCGCCGTCGAAAAGCTGCAATCACAACCGACAGCCGAACGATTTTCTACTCGACTTGCACTCCTGCTCTCTGAGAGCACTCATCAGCATCTCGATATAAGGGAGCTGTGGAACGGCATCTCAAACTCATTGCATACCGCTGCAGCCGAAACAATTGGTCTACGGCAACGCCAAAAAACCAGTTGGTACGATGAGAATTGTCGTTCCGCAGTGGAGAGAAAACAGACTGCCTACCTCGCAACGTTGCGATCGACCACAACACGTTCGGGGTGGGATAGATATCGAGAACTGAAGAGGGAAGCGAGACGCATTTGCAGACGTAAAAAGAAAGAGGCCGAAATGCGTGAGTATGAAAAGCTTGAAAAGCTGGCCGACATGGGTAATGCTCGAAAATTTTATGAAAAGATGAGGCGATTAACAGAAGGTTTCAAGACCGGAGCATTATCATGTAGGGACCGAGAAGGTAATCTGGTAGCGGATGTCCAGAGCACACTGGGATTATGGAGGGAACACTTCTCCGACCTGCTCAATGGCAGTGAAAGTACAACACCAGGAGATGGCGAACCCGATTCCCCAATCGATGACGATGGAATAGATGTTCCATTACCCGACCATGAAGAAATTCGAATAGCAATTACCCGCTTGAAGAACAACAAAGCGGCGGGGGCCGATGGATTACCGGCCGAGCTATTCAAATACGGCGGCGAAGAACTGATAAGGTGCATGCATCAGCTTCTTTGTAGAATATGGTCGGAAGAAAGCATGCCTGACGATTGGAATCTTAGTGTGCTCTGCCCAATCCATAAGAAGGGAGACCCCACAATCTGCGCCAACTACCGTGGTATAAGTCTCCTCAATATCGCATATAAGGTTTTGTCGAGCGTATTGTGTGAAAGACTAAAGCCCACCGTCAACGAACTGATTGGACCTTATCAGTGTGGCTTTAGACCTGGAAAATCCACAATGGACCAGATATTCACCATGCGCCAAATCTTGGAAAAGACCCGAGAGAGAAGAATCGATACTCACCATCTTTTTATCGATTTTAAAGCTGCCTTCGATAGCACGAAAAGGAGCTGCCTTTATGCCGCGATGTCTGAATTTGGTATCCCTGCAAAACTAATACGGCTATGTAAGCTGACGTTGAGCAACACCAAAAGCTCCGTCAGGATCGGGAAGGACCTCTCCGAGCCGTTCGATACCAAACGAGGCTTCAGACAGGGTGACTCACTATCGTGCGACTTCTTCAATCTATTGCTGGAAAAAATAATACGAGCTGCAGAACTAAATAGAGAGGGTACAATCTTCTACAAGAGTGTACAGCTCCTGGCGTATGCCGATGATATTGATATCATCGGAAGCAACAACCGCGCCGTTTGTTCTGCGTTTTCCAGACTAGATAAAGAAGCGAAGCGTATGGGTCTGGTGGTGAATGAGGACAAGACGAAATATCTCCTGTCATCAAACAAACAGTCGGCGCACTCGCGTCTTGGCTCCCACGTCACTGTTGACAGTCATAACTTTGAAGTTGTAGATAATTTCGTTTATCTGGGAACCAGCATTAACAACACCAACAATGTCAGCCTTGAAATCCAACGCAGAATCACTCTTGCCAACAGGTGCTACTTTGGACTGAGTAGGCAATTGAAAAGTAAAGTCCTCTCTCGACGAACCAAAATCAAACTCTATAAGTCGCTCATTATTCCCGTCCTGATGTATGGCGCTGAAGCGTGGACGATGACAACATCCGATGAGACGACTCTTGGGGTTTTCGAGAGAAAGGTTTTGCGCAAGATTTTTGGTCCTCTAAACATTGGCAACGGCGAATACCGCAGGCGATGGAACGATGAGCTGTACGATTTATACGACGACATTGACATAGTTCAGCGAATAAAAAGACAGCGGCTACGCTGGCTAGGTCATGTTGTACGGATGGAAGAAAACACTCCAGCTCTGAAAGTATTCGATGCAGTACCCGCTGGAGGAAGCCGCGGAAGAGGACGACCTCCACTCCGGTGGAAAGACCAAGTGCAAAGTGACCTGGCTTCACTTGGTGTTTCCAATTGGCGCCAAAAAGCAAAAAGGAGGAATGAGTGGCGCGCTCTGGTGGATTCGGCTATAATCGCTTAAAGCGGTTCCTACGCCAAATATATATATATATACAGGGATTACAATAAAAAATCTTCTCGAAGAAAAAAATTTTAGTTCCCTGCTTGGGTTAGAATACTCAACTACACCTGCAGGTATTGGGCGTTTTCCAACATGGATCCTTCCCATGTAAATGCCATTACTTATGAAGCTGTACATTGTAGTTATCATGACAGTATTTGTCTTTCTGTTTTAAATTTACATCAGACTTAGTATAACATCTCTTAGTTTTTTCTAGGATAATGATTCGTACCAAAAAATTAAATAAATTAATATATAAATATTTTACATTAAAAAGTTTACTTATCATTTGTAATTTTTGTTAATATATAAGGATTTGTAAAAATACGACTAAGAAATTGAATTATATAAGAATAAACGTACGTTGGATAAATGTGTTAAGTACAATATAAAATATAAGAAATTATCTTTAGAACTGTAAAATAATCTTAATATATAAAAATCACGTGTCGCGTTGTTTGTTTTCGATGGACTCCTAAACTACTGAACCGATTTTAATGAAATTTTTAACACTGTGTGCAGTTTGCTCCAACTTGAAAGATAGGATAGTTTATAACTCTCCTTATAGTCGCATTATTTATTTATTGCAAATTATTTATTTATTATTAGCAAAGAGCTATTCACTAGTTGGTGGCGCTAAGTGCGCTATGTTACAGTAGATGGCGCTACATTTCTTTCTAAATTTTCATGGATTTAGGCTGTCATAACAAAAGCTGCCACTTGCTAAAAACATTAAATGAAAATGCGTTGTTTGAAGTTTATATTATTTGTGGTAAAGTTATACGAATCTATGACTTCCAATATTCTAAATTTAAGAAAAAATCACATACAATCCGTGAAATAAATAAAGTTATGTACATATGTATGGTCAGACAAATAAGCAATGCTGCCACTCTTTTCCAGTAAATCTTCCTCGAATTTGGGAGATTTCAGAGGAATTTAGGAAATCGCAGAGTTGATTTCTGCATGTATTTTCTAAATGCAAAAATAAAATTCATTTATTTGCATTTAGGTATAGAATTTTGTATGGCTAATGCCCGGTTTCACAGTCCATACTTAAGTTGTGCCTAAATAAAATTTTAGCTAAGTATTGTTGCAAACTGAGTAGTCGTTTGCGTTTCACAGTCAATGCTTAATTTCTATAAAATTTTATTATGATATATGGCAACGTTATGGGCAACATATGTTTTACAAATGCCATTCATAAAAATATGTTTGAAATATTTAAATTATAACAGACAATAAATAAATTAGCGAGGAAAATTATATCAAAAATTGATGAAAACAACAAAAGAACCCCAAATTTCATCACTAGCGAGTCGGAGCACCTATGGGAACTGAAGGAAAAGTATAAGCTGTTATTGAGTGCAAACGAACGGACACTTACCCTACGCTACGAAAGATGTCGCTGAAAATTCAAAGCAAATTCAAAACAAAAATCAGCTGTTATTTAAGCATTGCTTAAGCCTCCCATTTTCAGTGCTTAAGCATAACCTAAGTATGAACTGTAAAACACTATTTTCCTGTTTTATCTTAAGCACAACATAAGTATGGAGTAAAATTATAAATAAATGTCCATTTGTGGGTTAGATTTAGAGAATCCATGTTTTTCCCATGGGCAATTATATGTTGCATGCTCACGTAGGGGAAAACCATCAAATCTATTTGTGTTAGCTCGAGACAGGTTAACCAAAAATATTGTGCACCAATTAGTGCTAAGTTAAATTAAAATGTTTATCATTCAAAAAAATAAATACTACTATTAAAAATTAAGAATTATCTATCCTAAGATTATAAAATTAAATGTTACATGTTATCACTAACAATTTTGTAATTAACTTATTTGTTAAAAACTTGAATACAAAATCAAAAATGAACTATTTTATGAAAATTTGTGCTTATAATCAACTCTACGAAAATTTTCATCAATAATTTTAAAAATTTTGACCTCAAGTTCAAATCTCAATCCCGTGGATTTTTATACCAGATACATATATGCTAAGGTTTGAGTCTTTATTCATAAATAATAATTTCACTGTAGTGAATAGTTTACTACAACACAGCAAATCTAAAAGTGAGGAAATGTTCATTCTTCACAGCAAATCTAAAAGTGAGGAAATGTTCATTCTGAGAATTCGAATGATTCAAACCGATTTATCGTTTAAGTTCAAAATTTTACAGTTTCATATGTACATACATAGGTATGTATGTGTCATGTTAGAGTGTTGGAGAGCCATCTTCTTTATCTGTTTACACGCTACACAACAAAACAAAGAACGAACTTCGCTAATAATATTTAAATTGATCAGAGACGTTATTCCCTGAATATATTAACATTCCATACAAATAAATAGCCTTGAACAGAGTTCAAAAAGCGTTTTAACTATTTCAAATAAAAATTGGGCGGGGCGAAGTTCGCCGGGTCAGCTAGTATATGTATATATTTGTAATAGTTGATAACATTTTTTATTTTTAAGTTAAAAATATATAATCATATTGATGTAACAAATAAAATTCTGAATTCCTTGTCAAAAATCTAATATGTTCATACTCAAGAATTTTTAACCGCTTCATATTATTATTATTCATTTGCATATATCGAGATGCTCATCTCTTTATTTGACTTAATGAATTTAAAACATGCACCAGGAGAGACATCCCTTTATCCCTGACATGCACGATTGCATAAAAACTAATAAAACTAATCTATAGTCCAAAGAAATTCCAGTCGATGGTCCAGGATGGACTGTGACAAAGAACAATGTGATAGCGAGTTAATTTCAAACAGAAGGTAGAAAATTTGGGAATACAATTATAAGCCCTAAAAGGGCTATAATAAGAACGTGATTAAAATAGTGTTTGTAGGAGATAACTAATATAGTTAAATAGGCCCAAGTCAACCTTAATGTTTGCTATTTAACTACTGACTTTCCAATCGTACTTCTTTGTTTTCACAATTGTTTATTTCACAGAAGGAAATTGGGACTATATCCTCAACTCTGGAACTTTTTGTAACTCTCTCGATGAAAGATTATGTACTCAATCAACGTTATTTATCCATTGTTAGAATTTTCCTAGCACTTCAATTGAAGGGAAAGTATAATGTGTAGATCAACTTCTGTCAGACTAATCTGTTCGTTGGTGTCTGATGATTTATTATAAAGTTTTAATTCTAATTTCGGAAAATGTAATTAAATGTTTGTTTCATGGAGTAAAAATTAAAATATTCTATTCTCTATGACTTATTTGATATTAACTCCCTGCACTGGACGTGGCTTACCTATACAAAAAATAAAAGTTCAAACCATTATTAAAAGAAAATCGGACATATTTTCATGCTTCTTATTAATTTTGGATCGAGAATAGTAGTATTTTACACGACTTAAAATATATTTTTAACTACGTTCACAAAAAAAGCGAGTAATTTTTTCCCTTTTTTCTTTCTTTCGCAAATACAACATTTGTAATGCTGTGTCAAATCTTAGCTGTCACTACTTACCAAACCTTTTATAATTGAATCATGGTTCACTTTGTTGAATACACTTCGTATACAACATTTTTATACTCTCGCAACAAAGTTGCTAAAGAGAGTATTATAGTTTTGTTCACATAACGGTTGTTTGTAACACCCAAAACTAAACGAGTTAGATATAGGGTTATATATACCAAAATGATCAGGGTGAAGATCATTTTCTGATTTCTGTCTGTCTGTTTTTTGTACATTTCTCGCAAACCAATAGAGTTATAGAAACCAAACTTTCTGCAGCCACTTCTTAATACAGTCCAAAAATGAAAGAAATCGGATAATAACCACGCCCACGTCCCATACAAAGGTTAGGTTGAAAATTACTAAAAGTGGATTAACTCACTAACGAAAAACGTCAGAAACACTAAATTTCAGATGGAATTAAAATGACAGTCCTTGTTTTCCTTACTTGTTTTTGTTATTTTTTGTTTATTTTTCATCAATTTGATGTTGCGATTGATATTTTTTTGTTTTTCAGTTTTGTTTTCATTTTTTTGAAATGATCGCCTACTTTGATGTTTTCAATAATAAATTTGTGTTTTGGAATGTCAATTGCGTTTTTTTACTACAGTTTATTAACTTTTTGTTGCTGACCATACATAACGTACTTCACCCTTGTGTACTAGTTCTTTACAATGCAGAATACTTTTTAAAGTACTTATACATATTTAATATGTTTCTTATTTTTGTTTTTATAAGTGCAAATTCCGCAAATTTTCGATCCGCAGCGGCTGAACTGTGGGGTAGTGTGATTAGATTAAACACAAACTTGGATAAATCAATGAAACAAAACTTATTCAGACCATTTTTAATGGGACTAACGCGTTGGTACGGTAATCTTAAATGTATTGACATCCATATCTTGTTTTTCAAAGTATTATCAATCAACCTAAGTAACTTCCATTGAGTTATTATCGAGAGAATCGGAATCACAAACCTTTAATTTTTTTAAATTTTGAGTTCATGGTTGTTGTTCATAATGTTTTTCCAAAAGAACATTACTTGGCGTTATAATATTTAAAAGCTGCACATCTTCCCGGTAAAAATCAAATCTCGATTTGATTTGGTCTAAAAACTCAATATAAAATTCAAGAACGTTAGTTTTAATCTCACTTATTTCATTATCGCACATTAATTAACTTTTAATATATTCTTCACAGTTTGTTCCAACAAATACTTTTGAAACATGGAGATTATGTTTTGTATCTTTATATTTAATACATATGTATATTGCTGAAAATTTTGTTGTCAAAATAATAATAAATATAATAATATGGCCACCGATAACTTTCGGACTGAATATCCTTATTTAAAATACTAATAATTGGGAGTACATACGTTGAAAATAAAAAATAGGCTTAGATCATAGTGTTTGTTTAATCTGCGGATCGAATGCGGATCGATCAAAGTATGCAATATTTAGGGAACAAATTTTAAGATTAACATGATTTGCAGTTATATACATCTGATAAATTATTTTGCTTACTAAAACTTTTAACCAAACTACCAAAGCCAAATGAAACTACCAATTTTGGTCCGTTCGGATCAAAACGCAACGTTGTTGTAGGTATGCTTACCATTTCGAGCATCTCGTTTACAAAAATTCGTTGATTATAGTGGTATTGCATTTGCTCATTCAAAGTATTTATCATCAGCTGATCCAAACCGTTTCTATGAAAACATTCAAATCCGAACATATCATGCACAACGACGGCGTTAGTGTCCCCACTAGTTATGGAAAAAATAATAATCCATTAATAAACATACATACATATGTTTCTGAAATCTTAGTTTAATATATATACAACAAAACATGAACTATATGAAGTTAACTATTTATACACGGTATATTATATGTGTATATATTAGTAGTAGAATATGGAAGAGGTGCTAAGAAATTTAAAGTTATGTACATATGTATATGGTGGCTAGACCAAGATCTCGATAATTACGAAACTCATTATACTCTGTGTATGGAGGTTGGTGTAAATCATTGATGTTCGGCCTTGAGCTACTATAGGAATCTTGAAGTTTAGGGTTCTTGGTCTTGAAAGATTGTACGGTTTGCACGAATTGGAAAAATCCTACACTAAAACACATATACAGTAGGGTGGAGCGATTTTACTTTTTTTTTTTGATTTTTGCTCCGGCATAGCTGGTTTAGGTAAAAATGAAATGAAATTAAAAGAAAAATCAGTAATCTCGTGCTATGTTTAGAAGTGCCCCCATCGACAGGAAGTTTTGAGAATTTATCTCAAATACTCATATATTCGTAAGTTTGATAAACGATATTTGATGTTCTCAGCGGTTCTATGTTAGAGTTAGATAGAAATAAATGACCTAAACATGCGAGTTACGTATCAGGGGGAGGGAGGTATTACTTTCTTTACACCCACCGATAGAGTGATAGTGACTTTTAGAGTTGTCGCGCGCTTACAGCAGTTCTCTTGTTCGCCGTCGTTAATTTGTTACATCGAATTTTACAGCTGGAATCGGGAAATTTACTGTAAGTAGTATATATTCATGCTTGCTGCTACTTGTAGCTTAGTTTATAACTGTAATTAGTACTTATTACTTGTCTTAATAACCGATGACGAGCTGACCTGTCTTTGGTTTGTCGGAGTAGTTACTTGTTTCTCAAATACCTACATGAAATGGTATCTGTTCATAAAACATTAATTAAATCCCGATAAAACAACAAACGACCCGACAGTTTTTGATATATCTGAAAGATTAGGAATTGTAGCTGTTTAAAATGGTCGTGTTCCAAAGGTGGAAGTAAGTTTCTTAGCTAGTTTCTTTGTAGATGTCGTGCAATTGTGAAGACTAAGAAAAAACTAGATAGAAAAGAAAAGATTTTATCGCGTAACACAGAGGTACACTATTTTGACAATCCCTGTTTTTTTTTTGTTCTTTGGCTGATGACTTTTCAATTGAAAGCAGCAGCTCATGTTATAGTTTTCTCGTACCATCTAGTCCTAACCAAAAAGACCCAGAACATGTCAAAGGTAAATTCTCGTTATTTAAATATTTTTGACCAGCGGTTTTTACAATTATGTAGACTTATGTGTTGTGCAAGCTTAAAGTTACTTTTTCTGATATGAGCTTTGCACATGTTCATTCAGTAAGAGTTCTCCGCAGAGAGAAATTGGCAAAAATCGTTTCCCGAAAAAAGTTATACAGGAGTGGTTATGCAAAAAGTGTTCAAAATTTATTTTATTTTAAAAATTTTCATGAGAAGTATTTAGTTTATTTATAATAATTTAATTTATGCCTATAAGCAACATCCTGTAACTAATGAACCAGGATACATAGGACTTTGAAATTTGTATCACTTCAATTTGAGTTAAGACTAATATATATTTGTCCTAAAAAAATGTTTGCTCCGCCCATTTTAATTCGGGCATGAGCAGGTTAAGCAGTGATCACTGTATAAGAATACTATATTGCAACAAGCAAGATAGCAGCGAAATATTTGTGAGTATATGTAATATGCATGAAATGTTATACAAGAGCAAAAAAATCCCCCAAAAATGTCAAAATGTTGTTGGCTTATTCTTTTATTGTTGTTATCTTTAACACCATTTCATTTATTTATATTAGAAAATTAGTACAACTAATAATTCAAAAATTATGATTCGATGCCACTTCGATTAATAGTGACGTTATTTGCATTTCTTTACAAAAGCACTAAAGTAAATGTTCATACAATGCGAAATCTAATTTGGAAAACTTGCAGCGATATTATTTTTTTTTTTTTTACATCTATTTATTATATCACTGAATTCGAAATGACTGAAACATTCCCAATTCTCAAAGATTAATAAATTAAAATTATGCTTGGAATATTTATTATTTTCAAAATGCAAAATTCAAAATTAATATTTCAGCAAATGGTCTTGATATAATGACATATAAAAATCATGGTTGGAATAACCACAGCTAAACTTTGCACCAGAGAAGATGCGTAAATGAAAATTTAAAAACCGAGGTTGTGTCCTTACAGAGATCAATTAGTAATTTATTGATATATAATTGATTATGTTAAGTCTATCGGTAAGGCGTCAAATATCATATCACCAGTTCTTCGATCTGTGTCCAATTAAAGTATTAGGATTTCTTTGATGTTTGTTTACATTCAAAGAGGTTGTGTCCTTACAGAGATCAATTAGTAATTTATTGATATATAAACTAAAATAGAACGAATATTGTTATACTTACAAGACAGCGCGGGGAAATGATAAATTCATATTTATCTTATTAATTATCCAATCGACGAGCCGACAATATATTGTCGATGCCACAGCATCCCTAGCATCACGAGCTTCTTCAGTACTGTATTGTCGCCTCTCTGCTATGCCGCCTTTGACCATAATAAAATTGGTTAATGACCACATGTACTTTTTCTCGTCTACGCGCAATAACTCTGCTATGCGTGTAACCATTTCGGTATTTTCTACTTCAGCGTATTTACCAGAAGTTCGGAATCGAATGTTGCCAATATTTAAAATAGCAGCAAGAACCTGTTGAGATATTATCATATAAGCTAAAGTCACAAACTTTAAGTCAACAATGCAACAACAAAATAAGATAATTCAGTTATTGAATTTTATATAAATACAAATTGTTTAAGAATACTAATTTAATTTTAGTCCTAATTTTTTTTTGATATTATGTTTGTTTAAGCATATTTAAAGTTACTTTACTTGAAATTCCTACAAACTTCTATAAATAGCGAAGGACTGCCATCTTCTTTATTCTGATGTCATTTGTGTATGATCAATAAATTCGGGAGAAAACTGGCTTAAATTCTATTGACAATTTGGCAGAATTTTCAGATCAATCAATTGTTTTCGCATTTGGAAAGAATCTAACAGAGTTTGATCAAATTTCGGAAAGTGTGCGTTGTTTGCGGGGAATCCGGGGAAATTTAGCTGCTGGAAAAAGGAGTCTAAATGAGATATAGCCCTTGAGTGTTACAATACTCCATTCGATTGGGAACAATTCCTCAATGTTTGGCTCTCTTATGTGCCGATAAAAGAGTTCTGGGAAGATTATAATATGAAATGATATCCTTAAATAGGCGGTTCTAGGCACTATGACAAACTTGATCTCCATTTTTAAATATTTATTACATCCAGTATCGTAGACATAATTGTTCTTCATACAAATAATATAAGGCCCAGGAAATATGTCATAAATGGCCGGAACAGATGTCGCAACTTGGATGAAACTGTGACAGAAATGGTAAATCTGCTCCTGAGTTATGCGCCAACAATTGAAACCCTATCTACGCACCGACGCGTCGTTGACGGCTAACCAATATAATCCGATTTAGAAGAGAATTTGATTTTATAACACCAACATTTCGACTAATAGAAATGTAAATTGCAACCAGCGGAGACATGCTCATGAACAACATAGGCATGTTTCAGTCCATATAATAGGTGTTCAGTAATTATATGATGTTTTTATACGACTCCAACACCAAAAAATTTATATTGGAACACAAGCATACAAAGTACGTGCGGGATATCTAGGCGAGAATATTGTTCTTAAAACGGTGGGAAAATATATTGGTTCTAGTCGATCATTATATGCTGATATATTTGTTCGTCATATGCAAAAAAATTCAATTGTATAAAGCAACAGTATTCACACCACAGGTACTTCTGCTTTGAAAGACATATGTATATAAGTTAACAATAATTAACTGAATCAGTCTAGTGCAATCCAGCATCTTGCACGAACATTGCAGTCAACTAAAATTAGTGCAGCGGCGTTAACGGCAGCAGCGACGCTACTAATGCTAAGTTACGAATAAGTTATTAATTGTAGTTGGCAACCCTTGCCTACATACATACGTATACTAAGATTTGGCTTCTATGTTTATTTTACAGTTTAATGTTTCGTTTCAATTACCCTATAAATTATCGCGAGCTTCACATTATGTAAAAGTGTCAACTGTAAAGTGCCTGCTTACTTGTTTGTGCGACTTGTATGTTTGTCATTTCTCTCTCTTTCGCATAGGCTCTTAGTTAGTTTAATGAGCTTATGTACTTGTTCCCCTTTTCCTAGCTGTGCTGATCTATACGGTAAATGCAGATGCCTTTGTGCATATATGCTACCGCACATCACGTTTAAGGCACATTGTTCGATCAGCCAGCAACGAGAAAAGACTCATTAGTGAAGTAAATCAATTTATACGGAATTCAATTTGTTGCGTTAATCCTTAAATAATTTACCGGTAGTCGACAACACCAGTCGCTACCACATAACCGCGAATTTGGAAATCATTGTGTGGGAGTTCACCGAAAGTTACATTTGACGAGTTAGATAATCCTGCAGCAAGGAAAGCTACACCAACGAGAGGCGATACAAAGAAAAATAACTGGCGTCCAACACAACGACACGTGTGGTTTTCGCAGCTTCAATAATATTTTTGAAGGAAGAGAAAAAGGAACACCATTATGGAGACTTCTAAATCTGGAACATGTAAGTGAAACCTTTTTTCATTCCGCCTATGTTATTTTTTGCAAGTGTGATTGCGATTGGAGGTAAAAACAATTGAATTAAGTAATTTATTTGTAAACAATAAAATATAATCGCGGTAATAGTGTTTTTTTGTCGAACAACAAGATTGTTTTTCATAGCATTTGATTTCCTACACAACGTATAGCGTTTCTCTTTTTTCTAAAAAAAAAAATTAACATTTATTCTGCCTGTATTCGGATTTTCAAATTGTTGAGAGTTGACCAACGTAATAGGAAAACGTTTTTTGTTCTTTGTATAATGTTGAAATGTGAAGAAGCAGCATTTTCATTGAGAAAGGAAAACGCTAATACATTGAGTTACATCACATTTTTTTTCGAGCGTGTGTATTTAATATATTAACTATAACTGTATGAGCCACCTCGAGATTCACCTTACCTTATCAAAAGCAATCCGACATTCAGTATAGGACAGGTAAAAACCCCTATTTTAATAGGGATCAAGGAAACCGTTCCTTAAAACGCGACCAGGTTGAGAAAACGGAGGTGGACCCGTCCTCTATGTTCCGTCAAAATACCAGTTTTCAACGACAATAAAATCAAAATCAAGTTTCGCAGAACTTAAGTCCACCTATAACACACCCCTTTGGCAATAATCAGCCACAAAATGTGTTCAAGAGGCCTGCAAATTCTCAAAGAATGTCTAATTTCAGACGCCAGAGAGTAAACCACTTGACACAAGAAAATCAATATGATCAAGCCGCCAATAGTGCAGCAGCAGAAATAGAAGCTGAATATGAAACATATGCTCCTAATTTTTTAGCGGAGAGTCCCTGCTTCCGTTCATCCAGCGAAAAGTAGCAGGAAAATCAATGAAATTTTTAATCGATACCGGTGCGTCAAAAGGTTACGTAAAACCAAACGTAGGTCTTCTAGCCTCTGTTCCGGTACAAAATTCGTTTGTAGTTAAATCAATTCACGGCTTTAATAAAATCGAAAATAAAAGTTTCATTAATACGTTTGGCATCAATACGCCTTTTTCACGATTTTTGACGGCATAATTGGACTCGATCTACTAACACAGGCGGGAGCAACTATTAATCTTATGTTAGAATTGATTCACTTTAATGGTGAATCTGAAACTTTGAGGTTCCACAAATGTGCTCAAGTTAATTTCACCAAAATTGAGGACATCGAAGTTCCACCAAATATTCCAACGGAGTTTTTACAAATGATGACAAGGCATTTGAAGGCGTTAGCCAAGAGAAGGACGATGTGATCAAAGATACCTTCTATGAGCGCCAAGAGCGTACCTCTGCGCTGCCCCCGCCACGATGTCAAAATCGTGCTTGGCGATTTCAACGCTTATAAGGTTCTATCGAGCGTACTGTGTGAAAGACTAAAGCACACCGTCAACTAACTGATTGGATCTTATCAGTGTGGCTTTAGACCTGGACAACAACTGACCAGATTTTCACCATGCGCCAAATCTTGGAGAATGCCCGTGAAAAGAGGATCGACACACACCATCTATTTGTCGACTTTAAAGCTGCTTTTGACAGCACGAAAAGGAGCTGCCTTTACGCCGCGATGTCTGAATTTGGTATCCCCGCAAAACTAATACGGCTGTGTAAGCTGACGTTGAGCAATACCACTCCGATGGAAGGACCAGGTGGAGAAGGACCTGTCTTCCCTTGGTATTACCAATTGGCGCTGTTGTGAACTCGGCTATAACCGCATAGGCGGTGTCTACGCCAGTCAAGAAGAAGAAGAAGCAACTTGTTTGAATTACGATAATTTCTAGGTCTTACAAGCTCCTACAAATGCTTCACCAAGAATTTCGTTGCAATAGCAAGACCTTTAACAAATCTGTTTGACGAGACTCAGAGGTCTGTGTTTGACAAACTCAGGAAATCCTAGCATCTGAAGAAGTTATTCTTCATTACCCAGATTATTCAAAACCATTTGATCTAACTACTGATGCTTTCTAAATTGGCATAGGCGCGATACTATCTCAAGGAAACAGACCCATAACAATGATCTCGCGGACGTTAAAGGATAAAGAGGTAAATTATGCGACGAATGAAAGGGAGCTATTGGCCATCGTTTGGGCTCTGGACAGCCTACGACAATTTCTCCACGGCAAGAGTGATATAAGAATTTACAGGGATCACCAGCCCCTTGTCTTTGCGGTCTCAGATCGAAACCCTAATCCCAAGATATAACGCTGGAAAGAGCGAATTGAAGAGAGTGGAGCTAAAGTATTTTACAAACCAAGGAAAGAAAAGTATGTAGCAGACGCCATATCGCTTCAAAATATGAACACCTTACAGGAATCAATACTATCCGATGCGGTGACGGCTCACAGTGAATTATCTCTAACTCATGTGATTGAAGCTACGGACAAGCCGCTGAATTGTTTCAGGAATCAAATAATTGTCGAAGAGTCATCCACACCCAGAAAACGTGCATTCATTTTTTGGTGCTAAGACTCGACATCAGATAACATTTAACGACTGGAATATGCTTCTAACGTTAGTAAAAGAAGTTGTAAAGCCGGACGTAGACGACTTTCCCTGCTACGAAATTCAGGCACTGTAAAAATATGGTAACAGACGCTGTGAACAAGGACGAGCAAAAAGAGATTGCACCAATGGAATATAATAGGGCACATAGAGCTGCCCAAGAAAATATAAAACAGATTATTATTTCCCAAAAATGGGCAAGATTGCAGCAGAAGTTGTTATGAACTGCAAAGTGTTCAAAAAGAAACAGGAAATGGGTGTTACACCTATTTTCTCGCGTGTATGAGAACTGATTCAGTGCAGAACTGATAGAAAATCGACATTAACTCTAGAACTCCAAAACGGATCAACGCTCATACAAATACAGTTAATCAAAGTATTAATGCATAAAAAGATACTTCTCATTTTTATGAAAATCTTTTAACTCGATATAAAGTACTTACTCTGAAAATTCAAACCTTAATGATTGCAATCATCCTGGCAAAATTTAACATAATAAACGGAGTCATTAATGACGCAGGTGATTTTGAAACGGTTATGAAAGAAAGTGTCACAGGAGTTACAATAACTTAATTACTTTGTATAGCTAGGATTAAGGTTTTAGCAAATAAGAAAATAATAAAGTTTGTAATCGGTTTTCTTAGACTTAAGTTATAATGTAAAATGATTACTAATTGCTGCTATAAAATATGGCATCTCCAATGACTACCCGAAGAGACTATTAAACTGGCGGCTTCAGAGCAGCTCAATGTAACTTTCCAGCACTCACTCTCAAGCCTACCATTTCTTCACAAGCTATGTAAGTGAAAGAACTTTACGACGTATCTTTGAATTTCGTGTGCGAGCGATTATTACACCATTTGCAACTACAGTAATATGAACCACCATCTCCGTTGTTCATGCCAGATGAACACAACCCTGCATTGTCCTATAATACGAATTAAAGGGCAATGCAATAATGCACAACAGCGCCAACATAACCCGCGAATATACACAACAACAAGAATAACAACCCAAGAAGAGAAGAAAGAACCCACGGACGGACAAAAAGCGCCAAACCGGATCACCCCAGGAAAACAACAAACCCAATAGAGGATCATCAAATCATCGCGGGATTATCCACCCAACTCGAAGGTTATATTTATAAATATTGTTTATAATTAATCCTAAATTGCGAATGATCTACTAACAAACATACATTTAGACCCACTCATTTGTATAACTAATACACACACACACATTGTATACTCATTATACCCTACTCACCCAAATACACTAAATTCAATTTATATTTAAAACTAATCATCTTATTTTATTTGGCACACCGGCAACTCAACGTCGAGTACCTCGACATCCGTAATCGCGATTGGGTCGTTCATCTCACTAAAGCTCAGACATCGAAAAGAAACTTCGGAAGTTGGAATGATTGGGAATGGCTTAGGACGCCCATGTTTTGAAAGAGGGAGTAGTTAACAATAGTTAAGATCTGGTTTCTATGTTTATTTTACAGTTTAATGTTTCGTTTCCATTACCCTTTAAATTGTCGTGAGCTTCACATTTAGGCAATTCACAAGCTTTGTTGTATGTCATATGTCATATTTTAATATTCTTAAAAAATACGACACTTGTGAGAACCCTTAACTGTTGTATGTTATATTTTGTTGTACGAAGTTTTGGCACAAAACGCCCCACCCACCGACCGCCCACACTGCCACGAGTGTGTCCCAAAAAAACCGGTTCCTAAAAGTAACCGGTTACTGCAGTACTAGGCATATGCCGCAAAAAACCGAAAAAATTCGGCAGCAAGTGGGTAGGGGTATAGAATAGCGAACTCAAGAAACATACCACGCAGTGTATCAGTCATATTTTAATTTTGCATGTGAAACAACAACAGTGTTGGTATGACAGTCATAAAAAAATATGACACACTATGACACCTTGTGAATACCCTAATTATGTACATTGTGTCAACTGTAAAGTGCCTGCTTACTTGTTTGTGCGATTAGTATGTTTGTAATTTCCCTCTCTTTCGCATAGGCATGTAAGCGCGAACTCTTAGTTAGTTTAATGAGCTTATGTAGTTGTTCCCCTTTTCATAGCTGTACTGATCTATACGGTATATCACGTTTAAGGCACATTGTTCGATCAGCCAGCAACGAGAAAAGACTCATTAGTGAAATAAATCAATTTATACGGAATTCAATTTGTTGCGTTAATCCTTAAATAATTCACCGGTAGTCGACAACACCAGTCGCTACCACATAACCGTGAATTTGGAAATCATTGTGTGAGAGTTCACCGAAAGTTACATTTGACGAGTTAGATAATCCTGCAGCAAGAAAAGCTACACCAACGAGAGGCGATACAAAGAAAAATAACTTATATATATGTATATATATATACATATATATAGTCAGTGTTTTTCTATCACGTCAAGTTTTTTTGCTACAGCTTATAGTAATGAGACCACTCCCAGCAGTGTGCTGCTTAGATCATAAAACGGGGTACGCTCTTCTATGGACGGAAGTTTAATTTTTTTTATTTGGAATAAGTGAATATCGCTGTAGGAGAATAGCAGCAGGTTCATGTTTGTGCCGACAATCGTCTAGACGGTAGTTGGGACATGTATGAACCTGTCGTTAGTGACTTACGGCGTCATTCTCTTCTTCCCATTCGAGCAAGTTCAGTTTCGCGCGAGATTGTGTGGTGAGTCGTTGTTTGTGCTCATACGTAACGTCCGGTTTTTTAAACAAGGATTTTTTTACATTTATTTCTGAGAACAACTTCTCTTTCCTTTAGATCATGTCTGTCTCTGGCATTTCACGTTGAAGGTGTATAAACAGTGCTGATTCGTTTTGCTATATTTGTGGCAGTTTTACTATTCCAAGTCAAAGAAGAAACATTAGTCCATTTGTCAGGCAAGCCTATTTAGCGTATTTTAATATTAAAATCGGTGATCAGAATAAAGCTTGGGCCTCTCACAAGGTGCTTGGGCCTCTCACAAGGTGTGTGTGTCGAGAGTTTACGAATGTGGACTAACGATGAAGACTTTGAAAATGAAGTGACTCTGCTCGAAAGGGATTTGATCAGGATGAGTTGAATGATTTGGCACGAGATTTAGGACTATCCAAAAAAGCTTCAGAGCTGATGGCATCCAGACTATATGAGAAGAACTTGCTTGAAAAAGGAGCTACGGTATCCTACTTTCGATCCAGAGAAAGTGAATTTCTGCCATACTATCGAAATGACTCAGGATTTGTGTATTGCTGTAACGTACAAGGCTTGATGAATGTGTTGGGAATTCCAATTGTGTATGTGGGACAGCAGAGCTCGTGAGAAGCATTGGGTGCAGTCGAATAGGCCGCCAAGATCTGAGCTAAAACCTAGTGATCCGAACATTCTACATCAACCACTTGTCGACAGGAAGAACATTGAATTCCCTCCTCTACATATAAAGCTTGGGCTTATGAAACTTTGTCCTCTGAAGGGGACTGTAGATGTTTGACTGAAGATGGGATGAGCACAAGCGAGATTGTCCACAAACTGATTGAATATTGATGTCCGGGTTTGAGAAAACCATGTTATCCCTTCTACAATGACAATTTCACTATACAAAAAATGTGATTTAATAGCATTTGTTCAAATTAAATTACAATTTGAGAACAGTATATTCAGTATAATTTTTATACTCTCGCAACCTGTTGCACAGAGTATCATAGTTTGGTCACATAACGGTTGTTTGTGTCACTAAGAAATATAAGAGTTAGATATGGGGTTATATATACATAAATGATCAGGATGACGAGTAGATTTGAAATCCGGATGTCTGTCCGTCCGTCTGTCCGTCTGTCCGTGCAAGCGATAACTTGAGTAAAAATTAAGATATCTTAATGAAACTTGGAACACATGTTCCTTGGCACCCTGAGGAGGTTGCTTTCGAAAATGGGCAAAATCGGTCCACTGCCACGCCCACAAAATGGAGGAAACCGAAAACCTATACAGTGTCATAACTAAGCCATAAATAAAGTTATGAAAATGAAATTTGGAACATAGGATCCCATTAGGGAGGGGCACATTTGGATGTAATTTTTTTGGAAAAGTGGGTGTGACCCCGCCCTCAAATAAGTTTTTTTGTATATAACTCGCAAACCAATAAAGCTATATAAGCCAAACTTTCTGCAGTCGTTTCTTTTAGCCATTTCCTTATACAGTCCAAAAATGAAAGAAATCGGATAATAACCACGCCCACCTCCCATACAAAGGTTAGGTTGAAAATTACGAAAAGTGGGTTAACTCCCTAACGAAAAACGTCAGAAACACCAAATTTTACATAAGAAATGGCAGAAGAAAGCTGCACTGAGATTTTTTTACAAAATGGAAAATGGGCGTGGCGTCGCCCACTTATGGGTCAAAAACCATATCTCAAGAACTATTCGACCGATTTCAATGAAATTCGGTATATAACACTTTCTTGACACCCTGATGACACGGGTGGAATATGGGCGAAATCGGTTCACAACTACGTCTACTTCCCATATAACCCAATTTTGAATTCCATCTGATTCGTTCACTTTATAATGTATTCATAACTAACCAATGAAGCTAGCGGAATAAAACTTTACACAAATACTGTATTTGAGCTGTGACATCACTTGTGGAAAAATTGTCAAAATCGGACCATGACTTTTCAAGGCCCCTGATATCAAACATGAAGAACTCAGTGCCTAAGGTTAATTTTTCACCGAAAATATAGGTAAATCCCTCAGATATTTTAATGTAATTCATTCCCTCTGAATTTTTTTCTTATAACAGTTTCTCTCTGTACCTGAAATGGTAAAAATCGGGTCATAACTTCCCCCAGATCCTATATACCTAGTTATAAGTAATATTAAATTAAGTGATCGTATAGTCTTCGATACATTGTATCTTGGTGGTGAAAACGAGTGAAATCGGTTTAGGAATTAGCTCAGTCCCCATATACTATTTATGATGATTTTCGTTATTCTATTGAACTTTATGCCGAATATATGGGTCGAATTGTGTTGTCTTTATAAAATTACATCAATAAATTGCGAGAGTATAAAATGTTCGGTTACACCCGAACTTAGCCCTTCCTTACTTGTTCATCTTTACTTTGTTTCGTAAGGATATTTTATATGACTATTGGGAGAAAGAGTGTATTCTGTAGCTTAAAAAGTTGATGTGCTAGACAAAAAACGAGGTTGATTCAGAGGCCAAAAGTGACTCAAAAACAAATATTAAATCGAAGTCAACAAAAATTGTGTTCCCCAGTGTTATTTGTGATGAACGATATTGGTATTTGTAAGTCACTGTGATTTTATATTGCTATTGCGATCGCAAATCATAGAATTTACAGATATTTTCAGACAGTGATTTCACTGTAATATTGCTCATCACTACTAAGTACGAGGGAGCTAGAGGATTTGGCTAAGCACTCCACCTGCGCCTTAAGTTAGTTCATAATACGCAATGAAAAAGATAAGAAAATTAAGAAAATTTAAAAATTACGCACAACCATTGCATATTAAGAATAAACAAGTAAGGAAGGGCTAAGTTGGGTTGTGTCCGAATATTTTATACTCTCGCAATTTATTTATTTAATTTTATTAATATTATATAATACAAAATTTTACCCACATAATCGTCATATATATGTACGATATATAGGGGCCCTGAAAACCTATGGTCCGAATTCGGCGATTTTTAGAATGGGGCTGTCATTCTATAACTGCAGTATTTATGCAAAGTTCTGTTCCGATATTTTTACTAGTGCTTACTTTACATATTGTAAAGTAAACTATTCAGGTCGACTTCAATGTTCTAGTAGACGTGGTTGTAAACCGATTTGGCCTATTTTCCCAACATATAATTGGGATGCAAGGAAAATATTAAAAACCAAATTTCATTGACATTGGTCGAGTAGCTTCGGAGATATTGTTTTTGACCAATAAGTGGGCGAGCCACACCCACTTAAAATTTTTTTAGTAGTTTTAAACATAACCTTTGTATGGGAGGTGGGCGTGGTTATAATCCGATTTTCTCCATTTTGGGAATGTATAAGGTAGTACCTAAAAGAAACGATTCTAGAAAGTTTGGTTGATATAGCTCAATCAGTTTACGAGATATGTACAAAAAACTTAGTAGGGGCCCGGGCCACGCCCACTTCTCCAAAAAAAATTATATCCAAATATGCCCCTTTATAGTGCGATCCTTTGTACTAAATTTTCTATCGATTTATTTATGGCTAGTTATGGCACTTTATGTGTTTCCGGTTTTCGCCATTTTGAGGGCGTGGCAGTGGTTCGATTCCAATTTTTGGGCTATAATTCATCCCACATTATTACTTTAAGACACAAACAATCAAAGATATATAAAAGTCACACGTGACGTTTAAGATAATTCACTCGATAGACCTCAACCTATACAACTCTTTTCTACATAACGTACAAACTTGTACATCGAATATTAACTTTTTATCACATTATAAAAAAATTAAGTCACTTGAACCCGTGGAAGTCAAGATGTCAAACCCCTACAAAATTTCAGAAACAAGTTCGAGGGCATCGATGTTTTCTGGCACAACGGCTGTTTTTGGACGACCTTCAAGGAATTGGTCTTTGAGCGAGCGTCGGCCACGATTGAATTCGTTGTACCAGTTTTTCACAGTGCTATAGGATGGTGCTTCATAGCCATACAAAGATTTTAGTTCATCGATGCACTCTTGTCGCGATAATCCACGTCGAAAGTTGTGAAAAATGATCGCACGAAAATGTTCACGAGTTAATTCCATTTTTTGGCCGAGATGAATTTTTTAATTCCCTGTAAATAAAACAATTCACGATTAAATGACAAAACGTTCTGAGTGATGTTATGCTAAAAAATGTCAAACTTTCCAATGGAAATGTCAGATTGCACCTGGCAACACTTAGTGTTGCCTAGACCAGAAATATATATAGCATCACTTAAAATAACTGTTCTGAAATTCATACGAATTGAATTCAGTGTCGAAATGAGAATTCGTTTGATTTTATTGCAAGTGTAACGGAATTCATATCTATTTCCACCATATCTTCATGTTTTAATTAAAAGCATATTTTTGTAAATAAAATGTTTTTTGCAACAATGCAATAAACGAATTTTGCTGTGAATATATTTTGGCATTTGGGAATCCAATACCTTAGTAAAGAAATTATATGGCCATAGCGAAACTTTGTTTTTTGTTTAATTATTTGTATTCATAGTTAGATCACATAGCAAAAATAAACTGAAATTCCTTAAGTATATGCGAAAAAATAAGAAGTAAAAATATGGTTCATAGAAATTATTTATATATGAATAAATTAGATTTCTAGATCAGGACGGGAATAATGAGCGACTTGTAGAGTTTGATTTTTGTTCGTCGAGAGAGGACTTTACTTTGCAATTGCCTACTCAGTCCAAAGTAACACCTGTTGGCAAGAGTGATTCTGCGTTGAATTTCAAGGCTGACATTGTTGGTGTTGTTAACGCTGGTTCCCAAGTAGACGAAACTATCTACTACTTCAAAGTTATGACTATCAACAGTGACGTGGGAGCCAAGACGCGAGTGCGCTGACTGTTTGTTTGATGACAGGAGATATTTCGTCTTGTCCTCATTCACCACCAGACCCATACGCTTCGCTTCTTTATCTAGTCTGGAAAAAGCAGAACAAACGGCGCGGTTGATATCAATATCATCGGCATACGCCAGCAGCGGTACACTCTTGTAGAAGATTGTACCTTCTCTATTTAGCTCTGCAGCTCATATTATTTTTTCCAGTAATAGATTGAAGAAGTCGCACGATAGTGAGTCACCCTGTCTGAAGCCTCGTTTGGTATCGAACGGCTCGGAGAGGTCCTTCCCGATCCTGACGGAGCTTTTGCAGGGTTACCAAATTCAGACATCGCGGCATAAAGGCAGCTCCTCTTCGTGCTATCGAAGGCAGCTTTAAAATCGACGAAAAGATGGTGAGTATCGATTCTTCTCTCTCGGGTCTTTTCCAAGATTTGGCGCATGGTGAATATCTGGGCCATTGTAGATTTTCCAGGTCTAAAGCCACACTGATAAGGTCCAATCAGTTCGTTGCCGGTGGGCTTTAGTCTTTCACACAATACGCTCGACAGAACCTTATACGCGATGTTGAGGAGGCTTATACCACGGTAATTGGCGCAGATTGTGGGGTCTCCCTTTTTTGGATTGGGCAGAGCACACTGAGATTCCAATCGTCAGGCATGCTTTCTTCCCACCATATTTTGTAAAGAAGCTGATGCATGCACCTTATCAGTTCTTCGCCGCCGTATTTGAATAGCTCGGCCGGTAGTCCATCGGCCCCCGCCGCTTTGTTGTTCTTCAAGCGGGTAATTGCTATTCGAATTTCTTCATGGTCGGGTAATGGAATATCTATTCCATCGTCATCGATTGGGGAATCGGGTTCGCCATCTCCTGGTGTTGTACTTTCACTGCCATTCAGCAGGTCGGAGAAGTGTTCCCCCATAATCCCAGTATGCTCTGGACATCCGTTACCAGATTAACTCCTCGGTCCCTACATGAAACCTTCTGTAAATCGCCTGATCTTTTCATAAAATTTTCGAGCATTACCTATGTCGGCCAGCTTTTCAAGCTTGTCATACTCACGCATTTCGGCCTCTTTCTTTTTACGTCTGCAAATGCGTCTCGCTTCCCTCTTCAGTTCTCGATATCTGTCCCACCCCGAACGTGTTGTGGTCTTTCGCAACGTTGCGAGGTAGGCAGTCTGTTTTCTCTCCACTGCGGAACGACAACTCTCATCGTACCAACTGGTTTTTTGGCGTTGGCGGAGACCAATTGTTTCGGCTGCAGCGGTATGCAATGAGTTTGAGATGCCGTTCCACATCTCTCTTATATCGAGATGCTGATGAGTGCTCTCAGAGAGCAGGAGTGCAAGTCGAGTAGAAAATCGTTCGGCTGTCGGTTGTGATTGCAGCTTTTCGACGTCGAACCTTCCTTGTGTTTGTTGACGGGCGTTCTTTGCTGCACAGATGCGAGTGCGTATCTTTGCTGCTACTAGATAATGGTCCGAATCAATATTTGGTCCTCGGAGTTACGCACGTCTAAAACACTGGAGACATGTCTTCCGTCTATCACAACGTGATCGATTTGATTACGTGTGTTTCGATCAGGAGACAGCCATGTTGCTTGATTAATTTTCTTGTGCTGGAATCTGGTGCTACAGACAACCATATTTCGGGCCCCAGAGAAGTCGATCAGCCTCAGGCCGTTTGGCGATGTTTCGTCATGGAGGCTGAATTTCCGACTGTTGTGCCAAAGACACCTTCTTTACCCACCCTGGCGTTAAAATCGCCAAGCACGATTTTGACATCGTGGCGGGGGCAGCGCTCATAGGTACTTTCTAGGCGCTCGTAGAAAGCATCTTTGGTCACATCGTCCTTCTCTTCCGTTGGAACGTGGGCGCAAATCAGCGATATGTTGAAGAACCTCGCTTTAATGCGGATTGTGGCAAGACGTTCATCCACCGGGGTGAATGCCAGGTTTTTTTATGTGGTGGGTCCCAAACCCTACGCACAACCGCAGAAGCGGCTTCGCCTTCTCACTTTAGCTCGCTTTCAAACGGATGTCTGTTGGCTACCCAGGGTATACTTGGTCTAAAACCGGAAGTCGAGAGCTGCTTGAATCATATGTAAAAGAATCGGTTCTGGCCACTCCCAAGTGAATGGCAATCAGAAACTTTCCTCACTTGCATGAACTTCTACATATGACCCCATCCCCCAGATGGGGGATATATAGTTATAATAAATTGAATAAATTGAACATATTTATTTATGTTTGGACTTTTAAAAATTCCTTTACCGTAGTTTGTCGCAAATTCCCTTGTTTCTCTTTTATAAACCAGTTTTCAAGATGGCTTTCCAAATTTTCGGCGTACTGAAATCCAGTAACGTCGTCACTAACGAATTTTTTAATGCGACGAAGTTGTTTTAGTGCTTCAGTGTATGATTTAATTTGACCCGCATCCTGAGCGCATACTTCATTTAGGTCTTCAGTTTCTCTGTCAGATAATTCGTCGGTAACCGCTTCGTCAATAACAATGTCAATATTATCATCTTCTATAGTAACAATTTCGTCGATTAACAAAAAGTCATCGGAATGCTGCCCTTGCCCATTTTCATTTAAAAGCTTTATCAAAGCCGATAACGTCGATATGGGAATATCGTCCTCTGCATCGAAGTCAGAAATTCCGTTCAAACTTTTTTGGAAACCAGCTTTTGAACAGTTTTTAATTGTTTCCATCGTTTCGTTGTCCCATGCAGTCTTAATAAAATAAATAGCCTCCAAAATGTCAAATATTTTTGAAGGAAATGAGCAGGAAAAAAGATCAACTTTATGTTATTAAGTTTAATATCTCGAGGGTGAGTTTTGGCATTGTCCAAAAATAGTAAAACTTTTCTCATCTGAGAGCCCATTTTTTTATCAAACGTTAGTAGCCACTCATAATTTCACGAGACATCTAAGTTTTGGGGTTTGACTTCCATTCAACTGGCAGACTTTATATATCGCATATATTTTAAACGCGCTTTTGCGATCACTAAAAGTTTTCCTTTATCTCCAGCCATATTGGCACACAATAACACTGTTAATCTTTCCTTCGATAACTTACCGCCAATGGATTTTTCGTATTTCAAGGCAAGAGTCTTATTTAGCAAAGCCCGGAAAAACAGTACAGTTTCATCTGCGTTAAATATATCTTCTGGTCTGTAGCCCAATAATAAGTCTGGTAGGTTTTGTTTGAATTGGATTAACTTCAGTAGATTCTTACATATGCATTTGAAAGTCACATTATGTCGTTTAAGCCATTTTTCCAACCATCCATTTGATGCCGAAAAAGTTTGAACTCCTAATTGACCCGCGATTTGTTTTGCTTTTTCCTTTATAATAGGGCCCGACACTGGTATATTTTGATTTCTGGCTTTGACAAACCACTCAAAACACAAATTGTCTATTTTTGAACCATCACTATTTAAGAAGTTTTTCTTTTTATTTAATTTTTATTTTTATTTTATTTACAGATAAATTTTCTTTCTCCAACACATTTAAAATTTCCATTTTTTCTTTAATAGAAAGTGTTTTCTTTTTTTTGGCATATTTTCCCGGTTAACACGACTTAAACGTTTTGCAAAGATAAATCAAATAAATCATATTTTTTTATTTTTTTTTAATGTTAATAGCTACAAATTGTTACATACATGTTTATGCTTGTCCTCACAGTTTAACATATGGTGTGTGTATGAGTATTACTCGTATATAGATTTCGGCTGTTCGGTTAGTTACTCTACATTTACTTCAATTATTGGTCTTCGTTGTCCTCAAATAAGAGTTTCGCGTCCGCCATCAGAGGTTTTTACTGTTTCTTTACACTTTCGTTCAGTAATCCAAGTTTCTTGTCCCTTGTCGTGAGGTCCGCGTCCGCTTTCGAGAGGTAATGAAAATAAAAAGCAGTAAAAAAGTGTCCGCGTCCGGTCACGAGAGAGTCCGGTTGTTAGAGTGGAATTTGTTCAGAAAACGCAAAGTAAAACTTGGTTCCTGAATTTTTGTCCGGTTAAGAGAGGGGTCCGCTTATTGGAGGTGTCCGCAAGTAGAGTTTTCACTGTATATTTATTATATAATAAATAATCTATAATATAAAAATGAATCGCAAAATGTGTTGCTAAGCGCATAACTCGAGAACCGCTGGACCGATTTCGCAAATTCTATTTTTAGGATGTTTCTAGAAGTACCGGGATGGTTCTTACGGAGAGAAAAATTTAAAAAATTGCCTGAAAAAGTCTTAAATCCACAATGTTCTAATCTGCCATACAAACAATTTATGTCGTTAGTTTCGCAAAAAGTTGAGAAGGGCCTTACCGATCTGGCTAATTTTAGTTTTGAAATATTTATGGAAGGCCAAGGAAAGATTAGAAAGTAAGTAAATATGGAAAAATTGTGAGGAAGATAACAAGAAGATGATTTTATTTGAATTGACAACAAAATTATAAAAAAGAAAACAAAAAATAATATTACTTTCAAAGTTGTCATTGTTGCTTTGTTAAAATATTTTTATTATTATTCAATTGTATAATGCTGTATCGAAAGCCCAAAACAATTTGTAACAAGTAGGGAAAGGCAACCAAACATTTTATACTCTCGCAATTTATTGATTTAATTTTATTACACACAATTTGAAATAAAGTCCAATAGAATAACGAAAATCTTCTTATATAGTATATAAGGGCTGATGTAATTCCTGAACCTATTTCACTCATTTTCACCACTAAGGTTAACGGGAATAGGGGCAACTTGGCACCTGTAAGTAGGCAGTACTTTCGACCTTGAAATTACTACTAAATTGCAAATCAACAAACACCAGTCTGCAAACTCGCCAAAAAGAGCTACAAAGGAGATTTTCCAGATATTCAAGTCGCTGGAAGAACTGCACAGGACTTTAAAAGATTTACGCGACAACGAAAATATTTTTGGAGAAGCCATGATTCTGTTGGCAGGTGATTTTCGCCAGACTTCCTGGATCAACTGTTGCTGACGAACTAATCACATTCCTAAAATCATCTAATTTGTGGCGACACATGAAGAATCGCCAATTAACAAATAACATATGAGTGTTTTTCCAACAATATCATACTGCGATTGTAGAAATAGTTGAAAATGGTAGCGACGCAGTTGACACCTCGATGGATTAATAACATTTTTAACGGGTTTCTGTCTGTCATTTCATGGCCCCGAAAGAGGAGCTTATTCATCGTGTTTTTCCGGACATGAAACCACATAACCATAAATGGCTGATTGAATGGCCTATATTGGTGGTAAAAAACAAAGATGTCGATGATCTTAATGCGACAATTTAGGATTTCGTTCCAGGAGAGTTGACACAGCTACAAACCCGTGTGACGTAGTCAATTATCCCACAGAATATTTAAAATTGCATTGACTATACCCTCTCACTTTGCAATTAAAATTAGTGTAAGCTGTCATGGCTATGAAAACGGTAATCATAAATAAGTCACCGAAACAATCTTGGCTTGGCCAACTTAGAAATTTGCTAATTTGTTATTATGATGATTTACGCTTAGTACAGATCTACCATAATGTATATCAACCGGCTATAATGTTTTCGTCTTTGCGCGTAAGAATTTTTGACTATATTGAAAAAATTCTAATTTAATGTATACCTTAGCCACAAAAACGTGTGGTCGGGTCTGCTAGTATATATATAAAAATGAATCGCAAAATGTGTTGCTAAGCGCATAACTCGAGAACCGTTGAACCGATTTCGCAAATTCTTTGTTTAGATTGTTTTTAGAGGTACGGTCATGGTTCTTACGGAGAGAAAACTTAGAAAAATTGCCTGAAAAAGTTTTAAATCCACAATTTTCTAATCACCCATACAAACAATTTGTGTCGTTAGTCTCGAAAAAAGTCGAGAAGGGCCAAACCGATGTGGCTAATTTTAGTTTTGAAATATTTATGTAAGGCCAGGGAAGGATTAGAAAGTAAGTATATATCGAAAAATTGTGAGGAAGATAACAAGAAGATGATTTTATTTGAATTGACAACAAAATTATAAAAAAAAAACACAAAACAAAAAATAATAATATTTTGAAAGTTGTCATTGTTGCTTTGTTAAAATATTTTTATCATTGTTCAATTGTATAAGGCTGTGTCAATAGCCCAAAAAAATTTGTAACAAGTAGGGAAAGGCAGCCGAACATTTTATACTCTTGCAATTTATTCATGTAATTTTATTACACACAATTTGAAATAAAGTCCAATAGAATAACGAAAATCAGCATATATAGTACATGAGGGTTGAGGTAATTCCTGAACCGATTGCACTCATTTTCAACGCCCAGTTATAATGGGAATAGGGGCAACTTGGCACCTGTTAGTATGCAGAAAAACGGAAATTCGGCCTTGAAATTACGCCTAAATTGCAAATCAACGAAACACCAGTCTGCAAAATCGCCAAAAAACAGAGCTATAAAGAAGATTTTCTGGTTATTCAAGCCGCTGGAGGTACTGGATTTACGCGACAACGAAAATACTTTTGGTGAAGCCATGATTCTGTTGGCAGGTGATTTTCGCCTGATTATTCCTGGATCAACTGTTGCTGACGAACTAATCACATTCCTAAAATCATCTAATTTGTGGCGACACATAAACAATCGCCAATGTGTTTTTCCAACAATATCATAATGCGATTGTAGAAATAGTTGAAAATGGTAGCGACGCAGTTGACACCTCGATGGATTAATAGCATTTCCAACAGATTTCTGTCACTTCATGGCCTCGAAAGAGGAGATTATTCATCGTGTTTTTCCTGACATGAAATCATAATATGATAACCATAAATGGCTAATTGAATGACTCACTTGCAATTAAAAGTAGTGTGAGTTGTCATCATGCTGCGTAACATATATCATAATCAAACTTTGCAAAAGAACAAGACTGGCTGTGAAAAAGGTAATCAATATCGTCACCAAAGCCAATATAAAGCCAACTATGAATTTTGGTCATTTGTTACTTTCTCCAATATACGATTAAAAAAATCAAAGTTTTACAAATTATGATGATTTACGCTAAACACAGATCTACAATAATGTCGATCAATTATTTTAAAATTTATCGGCTATAACGTTTTCGTCTTTATGCGTAAGAATTTTTTCTCTGCATTGAAAGATTTATTAATTTAATGTATACCTTAGCCACAAAAACGTGTGGCCGGGTCTGCTAGTTTACAGATAAATTTTCTTTCTCCAACACATTTAAAATTTCCATTTTTTCTTTAATAGAAAGTGTTTTCTTTTTTTTTGGCATATTTTCCCGGTTAACACGACTTAAACGTTTTGCAAAGATAAATCAAATGAATCATATTTTTTTATTTTTTTTTAATGTTAATAGCTACAAATTGTTACATACATGTTTATGCTTGTCCTCACAGTTTAACATATGGTGTGTGTATGAGTATTACTCGTATATAGATTTCGGCTGTTCGGTTAGTTACTCTACATTTACTTCAATTATTGGTCTTCGTTGTCCTCAAATAAGAGTTTCGCGTCCGCCATCAGAGGTTTTTACTGTTTCTTTACACTTTCGTTCAGTAATCCAAGTTTCTTGTCCCTTGTCGTGAGGTCCGCGTCCGCTTTCGAGAGGTAATGAAAATAAAAAGCAGTAAAAAAGTGTCCGCGTCCGGTCACGAGAGAGTCCGGTTGTTAGAGTGGAATTTGTTCAGAAAACGCAAAGTAAAACTTGGTTCCTGAATTTTTGTCCGGTTAAGAGAGGGGTCCGCTTATTGGAGGTGTCCGCAAGTAGAGTTTTCACTGTATATTTATTATATATAATTGATCAACATGACGAGTGGAGTTGAAATCCGGATGTCTGTCCGTCCGTCTGTCCGTGCAAGCGACAACTTTTGTAAAAATTGAGATATCTTAATAAAATTTGGTACACACATTCCTTAGCACTCTGAGGAGGTTGGTATTGGTTGGGCGAAATCGGACCACTGCCACGTCCACAAAATGGAGAAAGCCGAAAACCCATACCGTGCCATATCTAAGCCATAAATAAAGCTTTGAATGTAAATTTTGGTACAAAGGGTCTAGGAAGGGGCACCTTTGGATCTAATTTTTTTGGAAAGTCGGCGTGGCCCTCCCCCCCAAATTTGTTTTTTGTATACATCTCGCAAACCAATAAAGGTAAATGAACCAAACGTTCTGCAGTAGTTTCCCTTACGTACTCCATCACACACCATGAAAATAGTTAATATCGGATATTAACCACGCCCACCTCCCATAGAAAGGTTATGTTTAAAATTATTAAAAGTGAGTTAATTCACTAACGAAAAACGTCAGAAGCACTAAATTTTACAGAACAAATGGCAGTAAAAACTGCACTTTTTGAAAAAAAAATTGAAATTGGGCGTGGCGTGGCCCACTATCTCAGAAAATACTCGATCGATTTCAATGAAATTCGATACATAATACTTTCTTGACACCCTGATGGCACGGATGGAAAATGGTCGAAAACGGTTCACAACCACGACTACTTCCCATATAACTCAATTTTGAATTCCATCTGATTCCTTTACTATATAATATATACGTAAGGAACTGATGAAGATAGCGGAATAAAAATTTACACAAAAATACATCATCAGTGGCTTCACTTGTGGAAATATTGTCGAAATCGGGCTATAACTTTTCAAGGCACCGGATATCGAACATGAAGAACTCAATTCCTAAGGGTAATTATCATAGGGAAAATATCTTTCATATATTTCAATGTAATTTGTTTTGTTCTTCCAATATTGTGTCTCTTTACCAAAAGTTATTAAAATCGGGTCATAACTTCCCCTAGCTCCCATATACTTAATTATAGGGTTTTCAAAAACACGGTGGGTTTTAATCCGCAAATTTCGGTTAATATGTGAGATATCTTAGCAAAATTATTGTAAATTAGGTACCTTGGTGCTGAAAATGAGTGAAATCGGTGCAGGAATTATCTCAGCCCTCATATTCTATATATTATGATTTTCGTTATTCTATTAGACTTTATGTCGAATATATTGGTGAACTTATGTGTTATCTTAATAAAATTAAATAAATAAATTGCGAGAGTTTAAAATGTTCGGTTGCACCCGAACTTAGCCTTTCCTTACTTGTTTTTCTTCGCATATACTTAAGGAATTTCAGTTTAATAATTTATAAAATATTATGATATAAAATAATAACAAATATACAAAGGCTAAGTTCGGGTGTAATAAAACATTTTATATTCTCGCAATTTATTTATTTAATTTTATAATATAATTTTTTTTATTAAGCGATACATATTTTATAAATCTCACCGGAATTTTGAAAATTATAATATTATATGTATGTCAGCTAGGGTGGTAATGACTTGATTTTACCGATTTTTGGCACAGAGGCACATTCCCTGCAGTACGGCTGGTATGAATTGGTGAATTGCACTAGTGAATTCTTGTGTTACAAGTAACTAGAGAATTCACGACAACGAGGTAATGCAGAGAAGCAATAGTAAATGAGAGAGATTGAGAGAGAAGAGAGCATGATCTAGAGAACGTTGTGCTTAATTTGTACTCTCAGTAGAATATTACCGACAAATAAGGGTGGGAATGTAATTTTGAGAGATCGAAGCAAAAATAACGCAGAATAATAACGGCAGAGCATCTCGTACAGTAAGTACAAGTTGTAAATAATTATTGGATCATTATAGTATTTACGTACAAGTTGGTCATTGAAAGCATGATTTACTGTAGTAGAAAGAAAGGCATCAGCGTTTTCTTTGTAATTCTGATATTTCATTTTTCGCATAATAGTTGTTCTCTGATTGTACAATTGATCTCGCGTCGCGGGTTCTAATACGTTTATTGTTTATTAAAAGTGTTATTAAAAGGTGAATAATTAAATGAAATAATAGTAAATAAAAACAAAGAAAACATAAATATTTTATGCAAAAAAATGGATTGCCCTGCACAATGAAAAGAGGTAAGAATTCCAACATTGCTGTATATGGTTTGTTCGAAAGTGTTTGCACATATTTATGAACGCATAAATATCCTTGTATGTACATTTATTTAAATTATTAACACCTTACTTATATGTATACTTGTTTCGAATTATTTTACTCATTTAAGATCAACACCAAATTTTAATGGAACTCTTAGAAATGTGACTTGGGGATATAAGTGCAGTGATATATATGGTATGTAATTTGTAATACAAATTTAATATCAACTACATTTCTTTTTAATTATTTTCTTTCTTTATCACATGTTCAACGAAGTCGCTTTTGAATCCAGCCGAAGTGCACAAAAACTTCTGACTTGACTTCTTCTGACTTGACTGATATTAACCGACCCTGTTGTTCAGATGGTAAATATAATTGTAAACAAAGAAATTTTAAATAAAAAATAATATTGTTAATTATATAAAATTTAAATAAAATTTGTGTTTAATTATGTTTGGAATAAACTAGCTAGGTTGAGAGGTAGTGAAGAAAGTAGTGAAATTTAATAGTCGGTAAGTTGTGAAGTAACTAATGATATATAGTCAGTGATATGTGGTGAAGTAGCTAGTGAAATATAGGCGGTGAAATCACTCGTGAATAGTGTTAATCGGTTACCGCCAATGACATCGCCGTGTTAAATTCATGAGTGAATTGCATTGCCGGTATTATGGTGGGTAACTAGTGGTGGTTACCAGTAAGTAGTGAACTCACTAGTGTTTCACTAATGAGCCGAACTGAAGGGTTATTAGTATAAAAAGAATCTCTTTGAATTTCTATAGATTATATGAAAAAATTAAAGATATTTTCGGTAAAAAATTAGCTACAGGCACTGATATATGAGTTATAGTATGATTTTTAGATGAGCATTAAGGAGTTACATGAGTTTTATTGTTTCTTGTTTTTTGGACAGATCTCAAGAATATTATCCTAAATATGTATGTGCACTCCAAGTCAAGTACTATTGTTAGTCAAAACTTTAATCGCGTTTTCCTCTGAACCGTGTTTTCAAAGTCGGTTGTCAAATTTTCTCGAAAACTACTCAACCGATCTTGATGAAATTTTGCACAGATGTTCGAGATACAATTTACTCGGGCTTGAACGAAGGATTTAATTTTTTTTTTTTCAATTACAAATATTTGAAAAAAACAAACAAAATGACAAGCAAATTTTACCTAAATTCTTATTTTTTTGGAAACATTTCTGCCAAAAATCCAAATTTTATTTTTTTGTCTTTCTTTCGTTCAAGCACGAGTTTATGGCCTTATCTAAAACACTTATTTTTGGTTTTTTCATTTTGGATAATCATATCAGGAGTCTCCGGAAATGGCGTCACAATGGAGGAGTTTTAATTTTTTTGAAAATTTCTGAAATTTAATATGTATCTATAAGACAGAAAAAGGTTTGAAAGGTTTTTTCCAAAAAAACAATTGAAAATTCTTCACATAACGGTTGTTTTTAACAACTAAAATTAAACGAGTTAGATAGAATTAATCGATAATGACCAGTTTGACGAGAAGGATTGAAATCCGGATGTCTGTCATCTGTTCGTTTGTTTAAATGCTTCAACATTAATATTTTATGTCAGAGATTTGATTATAGAACTTCATTATGTAAGTCCTCTCTAATAACTAACTAACTAACACTAATAATCGCTGGAGATTTTAATATTTGTCAAGTCTGGAAGGACTACCATAACATATACTCTCGAAGAAACATTTTTTAGTTGCCTGCTTGATAAAGAACATTCAACAACCATGTATGTGGGATTGGGCTGCAGTGGCAGCACTAAATACCGAAATCTATTACATACTCTATTACAAAATATCTCTACACACTATAAACAATACTACCAAACCTTTTAACAAACGACCACTTGACCGAATAGCTTTTCGTAAAACTTAACTGAACTATAAGCATTACAATACGAGTACAAATATAAATTTAAGTGAAATCAAGAACTCGTTTTAATAAAGTGAATTAATTCGTTAATAAGAACGCATAAATTGGTGGCAGCGATGGGATTGTGGAAAACTTACCTGGCCGGTGACGACGAATGCAGAAGGACAGCGCATCAACGCCGAACGTAGACACGTACACGCGCACAATCAAGGGCTGATAAATTGGGCAACTTACTTAACATCAGCGGGAACGCTTCACATCGATATATGCAGCTGGTCGGTGCACGACCACACAGTCTCAAAAGGTCACGGTGCAAACAAAAGATATAACGGACGCTAAGGCAGAATCGCTAACACCAACGACAGCGTTGACATCAGCGGCAACATCAAACACTAAAGACTGTGTCGACATCAGCGGCAACATCAACGCCAACGACAGCGTTAATTTCAGCGTCAATATCAACGCGACGACTGTACAACAACGATTAGCGCGTACGCGGTTACAGTTATGAGCTACGAGGTTACGAGCAGGGGATGAGTGTGCGTCCAAAATATAAAGGTACCGTTGACTTTTGTAATGTAATGTAATGTGAGCAACAAACCTTATGTTATTATGTTATTCCTGGATAAATTGAATTGGGACACCTTGCAAATAGCTGTGTTTCAAATGTGGTCGGACGGGGGATCATGCATCGATACGGGTTGCGATTTATGTTTATTGACATACGATGTGTTGATGATGGTGGGAAGTATAAAGTTGGACAATGATGTGCGACGGTTAACGGGTATAGGGGATAGCGTACTCAATACAATGGATAGTTTCTCTTGTCAGTTGAAAGTGGACAATATTAACATACCACTTGTGTTTCACGCGGGTAGAGAACGGGATATTTGTTACTCGGCGATAGTAGGAAACAGTGTGCTCAACTTAGTAAACATGGTAATAAAAGAAGAAGGAGTTACGTTTGTGGAAAAGCCATGGTGCACACAAGCAGTACAGGAAGCACTTGTGGAAAAGCCAGGGGGCACACAAGCAGTACAGGAATCACTTGTGGAAAAGCCAAGGGGCACACAAGCAGTAGAGGAACCAGTTACGTTTGTGGAAAAGCCAAAGGGCATACAAGAAATAGGGACGGAACGCGTTGAGAAAGGATTGTACCAGGTCTGGTTGAGTGAGTTTACGAGACATATGAATGATAACCGACGACAAGAATAGCCAAGGTATAGAATGCAAATTGCCGCACCTAGAACGTGAGTACAGAGAGTGAATAGGGAAACTAGTAGAAAGTTATAACCCGAACCAAAAATTTAAGTCAGCAATAGAAATGAAAATTTTGTTAACCGACGAGACGCCGGTATATCAAGGACCGAGAAGAATGCCATATGTCGACAAATGTATGGTAGAACAACAGGTCAAAAAGTGGTTAGAGGAGGGGATTATTCGCGTTAGTTATTCCGAATACGCATCGCCGGTGGTGCTAGTACCGAAGATTAAACCTTAAAATTTTAAAGGACAATTTTCCGATGCCACTCATAGATGATGTACTAGAGAGATTACAAGGGGCTCAGGTTTTTACGACACTCGACTTGAAAAATGGATTCTTCCACGTTCCGGTAGAGGAGGAATCCAGAAAATACACCGCTTTTGTGACCCATAGTGGTCAGTACGAGTTTTTTCGTTCCTTTTGGAATATCAAACTCGCTGGCAGTATTCTCCAGATTCATTTTAGCAGTTTTGAGGGACTCAATACAAGATGGCACGTGCATAGCATATATGGATGATCTAATCATTCCTGACAGGAATAATAGCCAAAGTATTCAAAAGTTACGGCAGGTATTGTGTAATTTACAAATTAAATGGAAAAAATGCCAATTCCTGTACCTCAGGGCAGTGTTTTAGGGCCAACTCTATACATAATATATACAGCAGACCTTCCAACAGCTAGTAATATTTTGACATCAACTTTTGCGGATGACACAGCTTTAGTGAGTCGAAACAAATGCCCAATTATAGCATCAAAAGTATTAGGAGCGCATTTGATTTTTGTCGAAGAATGGCTAGCAAACTGGCGTATAAATGTAAACGAACAGAAGTGCAAGCATGTTACATTTTCTCTAAGACCAAAAACGTGTCCGGCAGTTAAAATGAACAATATTTTAGTACCCCAAGCGACTGAAGTAACATATCTTGGTATTCACTTGGATAGAAGGCTCACGTGGAGAAAACACATATCGTGCAAAATAACCTGCATGAAGATAAGAGCAGCACATTTAAATTGGCTTTTAAATAAAAATTCAAAACTTAGCCTAGACAACAAAGTTCTATTATACAACGCGGTCATAAAGCCGATTTGGATGTACGGCATCCAACTGTGGGGTACGACCTGTGCAACCAATATCGATATAATTCAGAGATTCCAATCAAAAATGCTTAGAACAATCACGTGCTCACCATGGTATATGCGCAATGAAAATATCCATAAAGATCTTGGTATTCTCATGGTAAAGAAAGAAGTAGAGAACAGCAGAAATAAATATTTGTCCAAACTCCGCGATCACCCAAACCCATTGGCTAATGCTTTATTACATTCTTGTAATCAATCACGTCTAAAAAGAAGATATATGCCAGCACACTGAGGAGCAACGTTTCACCAAAACAACTCAATCAATTGGTTGAGCTTGTCTAGTTTTAATTAGAATTAAGATTTTATAACTTATTGTTAGGCTCCAAAGAGCAGATTCAATAAATAAAGAATTATATGAAAAAAAAAAAAAAATTCCTGAGGGAGAATGTAGATTTTTTCGGATACGTTGTAGAGAGGGGTACTATTAGGCCGTCAGATATGAAAACCTTAGCCATAAGGAATTTCCCTTTATCTCATGACCCCAAGTCGTTGCAGCGATACGTGGGACTAACTTCGTATTTCAGACGCTTTATCAAAGACTACGCAACGTTAGCTCGCCCATTGTCGGGGTTGCTAAGATATAGTACCGCATTTGTCATGGGAGATGACGAATTGCTGCTTTTCAGCAACTGAAGACCTCTTTGATTACCGCACCGGTTCTCAGACTCTATAACCCAAAAGCAGCAACGGAGGTCCATACAGATGCCTCCATGTACGGGTATGGAGGATTCATGTTTTATTGTGCTGTGTAGAATGTATAATTAAAGACAGGAAAGCAGGCAGGAAGGAAGGGTTGCTAATAGAGACCGACCGGTTAATCGGCCTTGGTATCGGCCACAAAATTTAGCATCAGCATCGGTATCGGCATCGGCCATATTTGGCCGATTGTTAGGCGATTCTTTCTACTTATTTGGGATCACACTAAAATAATTTTTTTTTTACTTTTTTGATTTCTTTAAGCATAAAATTTGAATTCTTCTCTTTCCATATAAAACACAGAATAAGCATTTGACTAAACTAATAATTCATCACAGGATCATGTAATAATCACTTGGAGCTGGCCTGGACTATAAGGTGCATGCAAAAGAAGCTCCCAAATAAGCTTCAGAGGTTTCTATCGAGACACTATCCCCATGTGACGCCTTTCACAATGCGAGATATAAATGACAAAAGTCATCTCTTTAAAAATAATGGATTCTTTTTAATAGACCTACTATTTTCGATTATAGGCCTTGATGCTCATATTTGTCCTTAAAGTAAAGAGCTATATTGCTGATTCGCTTTGAGAAAACGCAAATAATTTATTTTTTCTATCAACATACAGTGGAACTTCCATAACTCGAACTTCTATAACTCGAAGATCTCCATAACTCGAACTTTTGAAGTGGCAATAGAAGGCGATTTTCATACAAATTTACTTCCATAAATCGAACTTTTTGGTCAGGGCATAATACAAAGTTTAAAATTTTTATATCGAGGTAGAATTTAAGAAGAGTCCCTCTATATCTTATGGAGACGAACAAAAAAAATGATATTACACTTATGAATTGTATAAATCATGTAACAAAGGCATGGGATACAAACGTCAAGAACCAAAAAATTGCAAACTGCAACAAACAAAATTCAGAATACATGTTTTAACGCATGAACATAAAACTTTTAGCGTAGTAAATAAGTAAAACTGGACATAAATCTATATTTTACTGCTTTTTGAAAAATTATATTTTTTAATGAAAATTCTATAACTCGAAGACTCTCTAACTCGAAGTTTTTTTGTGGATTATGGTGATTCGAGTTAGAGAAGTTCCACTGTATATCTTATAATAATAATTTATATAATTTTGAATATTAATTAAATGAATAATCAACTTCATCATATGAACTGAGTTGTCTTATTTTGTGATGTTGTTTGTCTTTGTTTTTCATTTGTTACTTTACTAATTAACTAAATAAAGTTGTTGATGAAAGAATCGGCATCGGCCAAAAATTTGGTATCGGTCGGACACTAGTTGCTAACTCCAATACCAAAAGGCGACAAACCTCTCATCACATTTCATATAGACCACGTAGGTCCGATGCAAACAACTAACAAAGCCTATAATCATATTTTGGTAGTGGTAGATGCTTTTACGAAATTCGTGTGGTTGTATCCCACTCGAACTACATGTACCGAAAGCTTAATTACTAGTCTGAAAAAACAATCAGCTATTTTCGGGAACCCAAAACGATTTATAAGTATGCGTTCACCTCGCATACTTTCAAAAAATATTGCGAGGAAAAAGGATTTCAACACCTTATGATCGCCACAGGGGTTCCAAGGAGTAATGGGCAGGTAGAAAGGATGCACAAAATTATCGTGCCAATGCTGGCAAAACTGTGCGCTAAAAGAATTTATGAGAATTTATACTCCACATTTTTTTTAATTTTTTACATTTACATTTTTATTAATTTTAACAATATCCAAAAATGTACCTGCTTTTGTAATCACCGTACCCAAAATTATCAAAATCACAACTAAAATTTGTACTGTGATCACCGAACAGTGATTGCCACTTTCGAAATGATATTGTTACTAAACAGTGATTGCTACTTTCGAACTGATATTGTTACTGAACAGTGATTGCTACTTCCGAACTGATATTGCTACTGAACAATGATTGCTACTTTCGAACTGATATTGGTACTGAACAGTGATTGCTACTTTCGAACTGATATTGTTACTGAACAGTGATTGCTACTTTCGAACTGATATTGTTACCGAACAGGGATTGATACTTTCGAACTGGTATTGCTGTGTGATTACTACTGAACAGTGATTGTTACTTTTCGAACTGCTATTGCTACAGTGATCGAATTAGAATCACTGAACTGCTATTGCTACAGTGATCGAATTAGAATCACTGAACTGCTACTGTTACAGTGATCGAATTACATGTATATGTACTGTGATCGAACAAAAACACTGAACTTCTCTATAGCTACTGTGATCGAACTCAAATTACTGAACTGCAATTGCAATTGTAAATCACTGATATTTACAATAATTGATCACATTTGCTATATGTGATTTTTCAATCACAGTAAAAAAATCACCGGTAGTGAAATATCGCTCATCACTAGTCGAAATGAGGGTCAACACTGTAATACAATTAAAAGAACTACTAAACGATATGCACATTGAAGAGCTAGACGTAGAACGAGAAGCATTGAAGAAGAGAAAATAGGAAATCATTTAACAATACTAAGAAGAAAGAGGATAGTTACAAGACAGATGAACTGGTAGCGATAAAACGAACTCAGTATAGCTCAGGGCTCAGGTTAAAGGAAAATTTTTCGGTCCGTACAAAATAATTCAAATTAAGAGACATGGTCGATATGAGGCGGATAGTGTGGGTGATCTCGAAGGTCCGGGGCGCACTACTACTATAGCAGAGAACATGAAAAGATGGGAGCCATCGGTCGAGACGAACGATACATCAGGATGACCGAATGTGGGATTGGGCTGCAGTGGCAGCACTAAATATCGAAATCTATTACATAATATATTACAAAATATCTCTACACACTATAAACAATACTACCAACCGGTTTAACGAACGACCACTTGACCGAATAGCTTCTCGTAAAACTTAACTGAATTATAGACATTACAATACGAGTCGTCACCGAGCCAGGCCCTCCTCCTTTTTAAGCGAATCATTGCACAAATATAAATTTAAGTGAAATCAAGAATTGTGATCAGATTTCAAACGCGTTTTAATAAAGTGACTTAATTCATTAATAAGAACCCACATGTATAAAACAATATCTTACCGTATTCTTCAATCCGGTTTAATATAAAGTTTTACCAACACTTGAAACAATTTTAATTGCTCTGAGTCCTACAATATATAATAATATGATAGTATAAAGTCTTCGGTTACACCCGAACTTTGCCTTTCCTTACGTGTTTGACTTTTCTGTTTTTGAATTTATTTACATTCACATTTTTTCTGGTAGTAATGTAAACTTTTTTGAAAATATGTGAACGAAAAAACATTACAACATTTTCTACAATCCAAAACTTTTAAAGAGTACCGATTCCCCTTCGCAACACAATTCTCTTTCGTAACGCATTTCTATTCGTAATAGTTCAAACAGCCAAAAACGTTCCTCCCACCCGTAGCAACCAAAATTTGTCAAAAGTTATGCCGGTGGAAGCAAAGAAAAAATGAGAAATTAATGTTGTCATAGCTCAACTTGTCTTGATTGTTTTCCACACATTTAGCTTTTCAGTTTTAATTTCTCATAATATAAAAGATCAAAACTGAGATCCCACTATTACAAATAATCTTATTATTTAAAAATAATATTAGCTCAATTTGTCTTGATTGTTTTCCACACATTTAGCTTTTCAGTTTTATTTTCTCATAATATAAAAGATCAAAACTGAGATCCCACTATTACAAATAATCTTATTATTTAAAAATAATATTATTCGACTGTAAATTTAAGTTAGTTTGAGAAAATTTTAAATATTTCATAGTCTATTTTTTAATTAATACAAAATATCGGTACTGGTAACCCTGCGTTGTGAGAGACTCGAGAGTGAGAAGCGGCCGACTCTTCTCTACAGGAAAAATCCGAATGACTAGAATATCTACGGTAGCATATTACTCAGTAAAGCTCCAGTTACCGATGCTTGACTTGACTCAGCTTCGAAAAATTTGGCTTGGAAAACTTAGATGCAGTTATACTTCACACAACTTCAACTTCAGCTGTTATTATTATAGTTTCTGGGTAGAGTTTCCAGATGTTCAGATTTAGCTTTAAAACTAAGTTTTTATACTCTCGCAACAAATGTTGCTAAAGAGAGTATTATAGTTTTGTTCACATAACGGTTTTTTGTAACACCCAAACTAAACGAGTTAGATATAGGGTTATATACACCAAAGTGATCAGGGTGAAGAGTGGAGTTCAAATCCGAATGTCTGTCTGTCCGTCCGTCCGTCCGTCCGTCTGTGCAAGCTGTAACTTGAGTAAAAATTAAGATATCTTGATGAAACTTGGCACACTTATTTCATGGCACCATAGGAAGGTTGCTTTCGAAATGAGCAAAATCGGACCACTGGCACACCCACAAAATGGCGAAAACCGAAAACCCATAAAGTGCCTATGGAAATAAAATTTGTTATGAAGGATCGCACTATGAAGGGGCATATTTGGATGTAATTTTTTTGGGGAAGTGGGCGTGGCCCCGCCCCATACTAAGCTTTTGTACATATCTCGCAAACCAATAGAGCTATATAAACCAAACTTTCTGCAGTCGTTTTTTTTAGCCACTTCCTAATACAGTCCAAAAATGAAAGAAATCGGATCATAACCACGCCCACCTCCCATACAAAAGTTAGGTTGAAAATTACTAAAAGTGGGTTAACTCACTAGCGAAAAACGTCAGAAACACTAAATTTCACATAAGAAATGGGAGATGGAAGCTGCACTCAGATTTTTCTACAAAATGGAAAATGGGCGTGGCGTCGCCCACTTATGGGTCAAAAACCATATCTCGGGAACTACTCGACTGATTTCAATGAAACTTGGTTTGTAATAGTTTCCTTTCATCCCAATGATATGTTGTGAAAATTGGCCAAATCGCTTCACAACCACGCCTACTTCCTATATACCAGAACTTTGAAGACAATCTGAATCGTTTACTTTACAATATATAAAGTAAGCACTAGTGAAGATATCGGTGCAGAACTTTGCACAAATACTATGTTAATAGTGTGGCAGCCCCATTCTAAAAATCGCCGAAATCGGACCATAGGGTTTTAAGTCCCCATATATCGAACACGAGGACCTCGGTGCTTCTAACCTAATATTATGGTTTACAACTTTCAATTGACTTTATGCACTATATATGACGAATATGTGGGTCAAATTGTGTATTATTAATATAAATAAAGTTAAATAAATAAATTGCGAGAGTATAAAATGTTCGGTTACTCCCGAACTTAGCCCTTCCTTATTTGTTTAAATTAAAATATCACCAAGATTGAAGATTTTAAAACTAGTATACAAAAAAACTTCACTATTAGGAAATCTGTGAACACGTTAAGATTTTCTGTTTGAAAGAAAACTCTTTAATAAATACATATATGAATATAGCTTTGAGCAGAATAGCACAAAAGAAACGTGCACGCATAGTTCAGTTTTTCGATATTTAGAATTGTTAAAAGATGTAATAAATTGGAGCCAGCCAAGCGTATAAATGATAGGTGAATAAATAATTTATTCAAATTGTATTTGAACATTTACAATCAATTTTTCATTACATAAATTCGCAAAATATTTTTTTCTGAGCAGATCACCACAAATTCTTGGAGAGATTCGCAATAGTTATGTTTCTGTTGCAAAAATTATCCTCATATCGAACCTATTTGATTTGATTTGTTTATTGCTCTTAAAGTTAAACAAGTATTTGCGTTATAAATAAAATAAAAGATTTTTTTATTAAACACATTAAAAAATAATTGTTGTGAAAAAGGTATTTTCCTCTGAATTATCTAATTTTTTCTTTATTTGAAGATTTATTAAATATTAAAGATTAGAATTTTAACATATTTAATTTTAAACGAAAACATTCAGGCAACACTGGAATAGTGTCATAATGAGAATGAAAAGAGAAGCAGTGAGAGAGGGAGAGCAGTACAAATGTCAACGTAACTTAGAGTTCTAAATTCAACTGACTTTCAAGTCAAGTCATGCGTTCGGTAATCAAATACATGCAAGGCCCATTAAACGGATCTTTTATGTGACAGTTCTCAAGTCTCTCTAGGTCAAGTCAAGCATCGGTAACTGGAGCTTAAGGCGTTTTAGTTCAAACAGTGACGACGTAAACGCGTAGACGGAGAGAGCCGATGCGATCTATCATATGAGTTTTCAATGTAAATGAACAGTCATCACCGCTTCTACCGCCCGCTTCTATCGACTACAGAGTCTAGAATATCTATATATCTAGAGTCTAGCATATCTACGGTAGCGTACGGCAGAAGCGGGCGGTAGAATCTAGACATTTGGATTTTTCCCGTAGAGAAGAGTCGGCCGCTCTCACTCTTGAGTCTGTCACAAGGCAGAGTTACTAGTACCGATATTTTGTATTAATTAAAAAATAAACTTTAAATTATTTAAAATTCTCTCAAACTAACTTAAATTTACAGTCGAATAATATTATTTTAAGATAATAAGGTTATTTGTAATAGTGGGATTTCAGGTTTGATCGTTTATATTATAAGAAATTAAAACTGAAAAGCTAAATGTGTGAAAAGCAAACTAGACAAGTTGAGGTAAAAGTTAACATTAATTTCTCATTTTTTCTTTGGCATAACTTTTGACAAATTTTGGTTGCTACGGGCGACAAGTACGGGAGGGCACAACGTTTTTGACAACTATTACAAAACGGTTTGTTAATTTTCGAAAAATGAAAAACGTGAACATTTTCCGAACATGTTTTTCGATTTGCAAACAGAAAATCAAAAGATTTGGCCGAAACGATTTACAGAACTTGCCTGATAGTCTTTCGTTTTTCGTCAATTTCTGCTTGCTATTATATTTGATTACATACGTTTATTCAAAGTACACGTAGCGTTCTTCTCTATGCTGAAGGGAGTTCATCGTCCGTTGAAAACATTATTTTTTGTATCTCCCAATTCGTCGGGATGTATGTATGTATGTATGAATAAATTGATTTACGAATTGTGTACTTATTTGTTGCAATGAACATTTTTTAATGATTAAATATTAATTAATAATATATAAATATCAAATTAATTTAACTATTTGGCTTTCGTAACATACAGATGTAGAATTTGTATTCGTTTTGGATTTAGACGTAAATATTATTATTATATATTTACAAATTCATGTATTTACCTTGCGCAACGTTTCTAGTTGTTTGTGATTAAAGTCAAGATCTTGCAATATGCTCTCGAAACGCTTATAGTGTTCAACATTATTTATAGGGTCATCGCGATGGTATTTCAATTTAGTGGGTTGTGCTTCTGCTGGAATGCGCAGGTAACGATAACCACGTTCACTTTTTAAATTATACTCTTTTAGTATACCTTCACTGTTCATAAAATCATAGAAATAGTAGAAGATATGAAAGTTGTGCTGGTTCCTATAAAGTATAATGAAAATTAATTTCAGATAGTGGAATATTTCAGAAAAAAACCAAATATACTCTTACATATCAGTAGTGGAAACTCGAAGCTTCTCTAACATATACATATTAAATATAGCACCACTGAGTTTCCCCGTCTGACCAAAGGTCAGGAAGTACTGCAGCACACAACGTGTGGACTCATTGTTAATAGGTGTACCCGCATTGACCAGCATTTGAATTGCTTCGATTGAGTTTTCCACTCTTGAGGTAGCCCCTCTATTACCAGATCCCAAGTAACATAAATGATTTATTAGTAGGCGAATGTTAGTCGATTTACCGGAAAAGCTCTCCCCGGAAAATACAACGTGTTGCGGTTCTTTGTGATGTAGCATATCTTGATACGCAATATCAGCAACGGCAAAAATATGAGGAGAATTTTGCGAACGCGACTTAAACTTATATTTACTGTGGAACTGAAAAATAAATAATAATGCAATCAATACTATTCTTATATACCAGCATTTTGTAAAAACTTTCTACCTCGTCGTCGAAGTCAGTTTGCAAATCGTTGGAATTTAATGATAGTAAAACATCGCCGATAAAGCTATAAGATCCACCGAGCTCCATCCGGTTACGAAGTGATTCTAAAATCATTTCGTCTGTCGCATTTTCAATAGCAGCCAAATCTTCCGGGTACATACGCTCCGGTTTTCCGTCGAACCGTTTTATATAACCTCTGTCAACAAATATTTCGGGGTCCTTGTATATAGCTGGAGCATCTCTACAAAAAACTAATAGTTCGCGAAGGTCTGCCTGCATCTGGATGACAAAGTGGTAAATGCATTTTACACTTTTTACTTGAAGGAAATATTGAATTACTTACTTCTTCTTCATTGTCGAATAATTCGTTAAGAAATGGATGTTCAATCATTTCAACCATCATTGGACGATTCTCTACATTTTTCTCCAAACACTCCGATACGAAATCATTAATTTGTTGTGACCAATTAGTTGGCCGTAATAGAGTCGGCGGTGGATTTCGTACTATTTGAAACATAACACGGGTTGGGTGCATATCAGCAAAAGGTGGTTGACCATCAGCTAATTCAATTGTTGTTATGCCTAGTGCCCATACGTCTGCTCGAGAGGTAATCTCGGGGTCCTCTGAATATTCAAAAATTTAAAATTGAGAATTAAGTATGTAGATATAAGTATGTAAATACACGGTTCATGTTAATTATCAAAAATCGATAAAACTATTACGGCTGATTTTGATGTAACTAAATGTATCACATAATTTCTTTTGTTTTTCGTTAGTAAGGTAACAAATTTTCCTTTTATTTCCTTATTAATGGTGGAGTTATTCCTCTTTATATGTTTAGTTTCAAAAAGATTGCACGGACGGACAGATGGGCAGACCTCTAGTTTTCAACTCTACTCGTCATCCAAATACTATATGGATGTTACAAACAACCATTATGTGAATAAAGTCAAAGCTCTTGAATTGTTCGGTAGAAATGCCCTTCGCAGAAGAAATACATACAAACATATGTATAACAAGTAAGGAAGGGATAAGTTTATTTTAATTTATTTATTTAATTTTATTAATATTATATTATACACAATTTGACCTACATATTCGTCATATATATGGTATAAAGTCCATTGAAAGTTTCAAACCCTAATATATTATTAAAATTCGCTTTGGGGGGTAAAAAGGTGATGAAATAAGGAACATTTTAAGATATTTTCGAAAAAAATCGAAGGGGGCATAAATTGTTAAAAATTAAAAAAAAAATTTTCTTTTTTTGCTATGAAATATTAATTTTAAAAATTTTTACGATACACAGTGTTAAAGTTTGAGAAATTCTGAAGAAAAAGTCGCATGGTGTTTTAAAATCTGTTCATTAGTTTTAAAGTTATGGCGGTTGGAAAATTTTTTTACTAAAAACGTTGGCCCATATGGCAACCCCGCGTTACACAGACCTAAAACCATATGTTTTATTTTAGGTTTTACATGTACTATAAGATATATCATTGCCAAAGAAAATAAAGAACTTTTTTTTCAAGTGGCTTTTTTCCAGAGAATGCCCCATATTGTAAATTAAAATATTCAGATCAACTTCAAAGTTCTGGTATATAGGAAGTAGGCGTGGTTGTGAACCGATTTGGCCTATACAATATATCATTGGGATGCAAGGAAAATATTACAAACCATGTTTCATTGATATTGGTTGAGTAGCTTCGGAGATATGGTTTTTGACCCATAAGTGGGCGGAGCCACACCCATTCTAGAAAATTTGGTTGATATAACTTAAGTAGTTTACGAGATATTTACAAAAACTTAGTAGGTGGCGGGGTTACGCCCACTTCTCCAAAAAAAAATACATCCAAATATGCCCCTTTATAGTACGATCCTTTGTACCAAATTTCCATAGCTTTTTTTATGGCTTAGTTAAGGCACTTTATGTGTTTTCGGTTTTCCCCATTTTGTGGGCGTAGCAGTGGTCTGATTTTGCCCATCTTCGAAAGCAACCTTCATATGGTTCCAAAAAACAAGTGTGCCAAGATTTATCAAGATATCTTAATTTTTACTCAAGTTACGGCTTGCACAGACGGACGGACAGACAGACATCCGGATTTGAACTCCACTCTTCACCCTGATCACTTTGGTATATATTGCCCTATATCGAACTTGTTTAGTTTTGAGTGTTGCAAACAACCGTTATGTGAACAAATCTATAATACTCTCTTTGCGACTTTATTGCGAAAGTATAAAAACTATAGCAAGTGGTACTATCTAGCACAAATACAATATGTATGGATATACAAATATTCTTTTTACAAGTTTTTCTTGAGCTTCATTCTATATATCTTAATATATAAAAATCACGTGTCGCGTTGTTTGTTTTCGATGGACTCCTAAACTACTGAACCGATTTTAATGAAATTTTTAACACTGTGTGCAGTTTGCTCCAACTTGAAAGATAGGATAGTTTATAACTCTCCTTATAGTCGCATTATTTATTTATTGCAAATTATTTATTTATTATTAGCAAAGAGCTATTCACTAGTTGGTGGCGCTAAGTGCGCTATGTTACAGTAGATGGCGCTACATTTCTTTCTAAATTTTCATGGATTTAGGCTGTCATAACAAAAGCTGCCACTTGCTAAAAACATTAAATGAAAATGCGTTGTTTGAAGTTTATATTATTTGTGGTAAAGTTATACGAATCTATGACTTCCAATATTCTAAATTTAAGAAAAAATCACATACAATCCGTGAAATAAATAAAGTTATGTACATATGTATGGTCAGACAAATAAGCAATGCTGCCACTCTTTTCCAGTAAATCTTCCTCGAATTTGGGAGATTTCAGAGGAATTTAGGAAATCGCAGAGTTGATTTCTGCATGTATTTTCTAAATGCAAAAATAAAATTCATTTATTTGCATTTAGGTATAGAATTTTGTATGGCTAATGCCCGGTTTCACAGTCCATACTTAAGTTGTGCCTAAATAAAATTTTAGCTAAGTATTGTTGCAAACTGAGTAGTCGTTTGCGTTTCACAGTCAATGCTTAATTTCTATAAAATTTTATTATGATAAATGGCAACGTTATGGGCAACATATGTTTTACAAATGTCATTCATAAAAATATGTTTGAAATATTTAAATTATAACAGATAAATTTGCGAGGAAAATTATATCAAAAATTGATGAAAACAACAAAAGAACCCCAAATTTCATCACTAGCGAGTCGGAGCACCTATGGGAACTGAAGGAAAAGTATAAGCTGTTATTGAGTGCAAACGAACGGACACTTGCCCTACGCTACGAAAGATGTCGCTGAAAATTCAAAGCAAAGTCAAAACAAAAATCAGCTGTTATTTAAGCATTGCTTAAGCCTCCCATTTTCAGTTAAGCTATTCCAGTAGATGGCGCTACATGAGAATACATTTATTGACACTTATTTGTGATAATAACGGCTGACGTTGTAAGGTAATTGAATAAGTGCGCTGTATTAGGCTAGATGGCGCTATAGAAGCAGATGCTGTTATATTAAAAGTCCAAACGTTTATTTTAGCTAAAATTTATTAAACGTAAAACGTGTGTTTAAAATTTACCATTTATTAAACGTAAAACGTGTGTTTAAAATTTATCAAACTCGGCAACGCTTTGCTTTCTTTTTATTATTTAAAACTTTTGAAACGAATTAAATAAAAGTAAGTATTATTAGCTTGCTTTTCATTTTATTTATCAAATCTTATTTTGAACTTTGAAGTAATATTTTCAATAAAATGCCACCAAAAAATCGAACCTCAATAATGCACAGACTACAGTTTCCTATTCGTTTAGCTTTTGCCATGTCCATTAATAAGTCTCAAGGCCAAACAATGTCCATTTGTGGGTTAGATTTGGATAATCCATGTTTTTCCCATGGGCAATTATATGTTGCATGCTCACGTGTGGGAAAACCATCAAATCTATTTGTGTTAGCTCGAGACAGGTTAACCAAAAATTTTGTGCACCAATTAGTGCTAAGTTAAATTAAAACGTTTATAATTCAAAAAAATAAATACTACTATTAAAAATTAAGAATTCTCTTTCCTACGATTATAAAATTAAATATTACATGTTATCAACTAACAATGTTGTAATTAACTTATTTGTTAAAAACTTGAATATAAAATCAAAAATGAACAATTTTATGAAAATTTGTGCTTATTATCAACTCTACGAAAATTTTCATCAATAATTTTAAAAATTTTGACCTCAAGTTCAAATCTCAATCCCGTGGATTTTTATACCAGATATGTATGTATATACTAAGGTTTCCGTCTTTATTCATAAATAATAATTTCACTGTAGTGAATAGTTTACTACAACACAGCAAATCTAAAAGTGAGGAAATGTTCATTCTGAGAATTCGAATGATTCAAACCGATTTATCGTTTAAGTTCAAAATTTTACAGTTTCATATGTACATACATAGGTATGTATGTGTCATGTTAGCGTGTTGGAGAGCCATCTTCTTTATTTGTTTACACGCTACACAACAAAACAAAGAACGACCTTCGCCAAAAATATTTATATTGATCAGATTATTCCCTGAATATACTATCATTCCATACAAATAAATGGCCTTGAACAGAGTTCAAAAAGCGTTTTAACTATTTCAAATAAAAATTGGGCGGGGCGAAGTTCGCCGGGTCAGCTAGTGTATATATATATATATATAAGGATATAGAAAAAATATTGAGGAAATGCAATAAAATCTTACTTGCACTCATTGCAGTTACAACTTCCGGAGCCATCCAACAAGGTGATCCTATGCACGTGCCACGTTTTCCAAAAGTCGAATCCACTTCACGTGACAAACCGAAATCACATAGTTTCACGCGCCCATCTTTAGTAAGAAGTATATTATCACCTCTTATATCCCTATGTATAACGTGATTTCTATTTAGTTCAATAGCTCCTCGACATGTCTCGCGTATAATATAGGCAATATGTTCTTCACGCATGCGACGTTCTAATTTTACTAATTTGTTCACCATGTCAACGGCTGTACCTCCACTGCAATACTTTAAAGGCGTTTAAACATGTATATATGTATGTATATGCATGGTTAACTATTTTACAACATAAATAGACAATTTGGAAACATACATATGAGTACTTTACGTTTTTAAACTATTATGCTTATACCATTTTTTGTTTAATGTTAATGTCTATTTAATTTCTTACCTCCATGACGAACCATATCTCATCAGGTGCATTTGGCTTTTCAAGCTTGTAGACGCCATAAAACTCGGGAAGATTGGGATGGTTGCAGTGGTCACGTAATGTGCGGTACTCTTCTTCGATTGATATTTGGTGTTCCTCATCATAGTGTTGAATTTTCAAAGCTACCATTCGTTCATTATCCAACTCTTTTGCTCTAAATACTTTTGCGTTGACACCTTGAGCAATTTCTTCATAGATCTCAAACTTATCCGTTGGGTCGGGCAGTTGTGTGTATGGTAAATACATATTTAAAATCCTAAAACTGTACAAAATTGCTATGAGTAGTAATACGCAAAAGTTAAACCATAAAATATCTATTGTTATTCTAGTTGACTTAATGTCGAATATATCATATAGGAATTATCTTAAAAAAATCGTAAGTTTGAATGTATATGAATACGTAATGGTTGCGTGCTACCCTTTCTTAATTGTTACCACTATTGGCACCAAAGTATCAGATATCAGGAACAAACAATACTATTTAATTAGTATATTAGAATATTTATTAGTATATTTTGCATATCGACAGTGCTACCCCGATTAATTTAAATATACCGTTATATATCGTCGACTATCTATTAAGAAGAACGAGTTTTATTATATTATATATCTCATTATAAGAGGAGTGGATATTGCAACTGAATACTGTTTTACATCAAAAAAAATGTATTATAGAAGATATTAGCTTAATAAATAGATACATTCTGCAAGCTTTTTTATACTCTCGCAACAAAGTTGATAAGAGAGTATTATAGTTTTGTTCACATAACGGTTGTTTGTAACACACAAAACTAAACGAGTTAGATATAGGGTGAAGAGTGGAGTTCAAATCCGGATGTCTGTCTGTCCGTCCGTCTGTGCTTGCCGTAACTTGAGTAAAAATTAAGATATCTTGATAAAACTTGACACACTTGTTTCTTAGCACCATAGGAAGGTTGCTTTCGAAGATGGACAAAATCGGACTACTGCCACGCCCACAAAATGGCGAAAACGGAAAACACATAAAGTGCTATAACTAAGCCATAAATTAAGCTATGAAAGTAAAAGTTTGTACAAAGGATCGCACTAGGAAGGGGTATATTTGGATGTAATTTTTTTGGGAAAGTGGGCGTGCCCCCGCTCCTTACTAAGTTTTTTTACATATCTTTCAAACTACTAAAGCTATATCAACGAAACTCTCAGGAGTCCCAAATGGAGGAAATCGGATAATAACCATGCCCATCTCTCATACAAAGGTTATGTTGAAAACTACTATATATATATATATATATTTGGCGTAGGAACCGCTTTAAGCGATTATAGCCGAATCCACCAGAGCGCGCCACTCATTCCTCCTTATTGCTTTTTGGCGCCAACTGGAAACACCAAGTGAAGCCAGGTCACTTTGCACTTGGTCTTTCCACCGAAGTGGAGGTCGTCCTCTTCCGCGGCTTCCTCCAGCGGGTACTGCATCGAATACTTTCAGAGCTGGAGTGTTTTCTTCCATCCGTACAACATGATCTAGCCAGCGTAGCCGCTGTCTTTTTATTCGCTGAACTATGTCAATGTCGTCGTATAAATCGTACAGCTCATCGTTCCATCGTCTGCGGTATTCGCCGTTGCCAATGTTTAGAGGACCATAAATATTGCGCAAAACCTTTCTCTCGAAAACCCCAAGAGTCGTCTCATCGGATGTTGTCCTCGTCCACGCTTCAGCGCCATACATCAGGACGGGAACAATGAGCGACTTATAGACTTTACTTTTCAATTGCCTACTCAGTCCAAAGTAGCACCTGTTGGCAAGAGTGATTCTGCGTTGGGTTTCAAGGCTGACATTGTTGGTGTTGTTAATGCTGGTTCCCAGATAAACGAAATTATCTACGACCTCGAAGTTATGACTGTCAACAGTGACGTGGGAGCCAAGACGCGAATGCGCCGACTGTTTGTTTGATGACAGGAGATATTTCGTCTTGTCCTCATTCACCTCCAGACCCATTCGCTTCGCCTCCTTATCCATGCGGGAAAAAGCAGAACGAACGGCGCGGTTGTTGCTTCCGATGATATCAATATCATCGGCGTACGCCAGGAGCTGATGTAAAAGCCACATGTAAAAGAATCGTTCCTGGCCACTCCCAAGTGAATGACAGTCAGAAACTTTCCTCACTTACGTGAACTTCTACATATGACTCCATCCATCCAATTAAGGAATTAAAAATGAGTAAAGCACTCGATGAGAATGGCAAAACCGTTAGGATGCAACAACCAAAGCACAGTGGTTCCGCTTGTGTTAAACCATAAATACTTCCCGTTGAGATATCGCTATGAAATTTTCACCAAAAAATCAAGAAAAATATTTAAAAAAAAAATATTTAAACATTATAAAATTGGCCACATCGTACTACTACCTATAGCTCCCATAGGGACGATCGTGACAAGTTATAATAATTTTGTTATTTTCGGTTTTAAACTTTTTCATTTTATTGTAATAAAAGAGGTATAAATATATTGAGGGAAAAAGTCGTGGTTAACTCCCGGCCGCCCTCTTCTATACATATATATGTATATAGATGCTTAATAATACATTATTATCAGATATTTAACAAAAAAGGGCTAAGTACGTATCTGCGAGATTTTCGGAATTTGCCAATAGAATTGAGGTCCTCATGTTCTATATCTGGGGCCTTGAAAGGTTATAGTCCGATTTCGAGGATTTTTACACCGGGAATCCCACACTCTAAATGCACCATTTGTATTAGATCAACTTCAAAATTGTGGTATAAAGTAAACCGATTTCCCTCATTTTCAAACTGTAATATGGGGATGCCAAAAAAATGTTATGATATGATTTTTAACCCATAAGTGGGCGTCGCCACTCCCATTGTCCAATTTTTATACCAAGCTTAATGCAGCTTTTCTACAAAATCTTTACAATAACCATTTAGGTGTTTTTCCCTACTGAATTAAAGCACTTTCAGTAGTTTTCAACATAACCTTGTTTGTAACACTTTCCCAAAAAAATTTTATCCAAATATTCAACTCCCTAATATGATCCTTTGTACCAAAGCTTGTTTTTACATTCTCGCAGCAAGAGTTGCTAAGAGAGTATTATAGTTTTGTTCACATAACGTCCGTACAAGGGTTAATATTAAACAATTTAGATATATTGACGAAACTGGGCACACATGTTCCTTGGGACCGTGAGAGAGTTGATTTCGAAGATGGGCAAAATCGGACCAATGCCTCGCCCACAAAATGGCGAAAACACATAAAGTGTCATAACTAAGCCATAAATAAAATTATAAAATTAGGTACAAAGGATCGCCCCAGTGAAGGGCATATTTGGATGTAATTTTTTGGGGAAGTGGACGTGACCTCGACCCCAAATATGTTTTTTTGTATATATATCGTAAGCCAATAAAGCTATATAAACCAAACTTTCTGCAGTTGGTTCTCTTACGTACCCAACCACACATCATGAAAATAGTTTAAATCGGATAATAACCACGCCTACCTTTATGAAATATACATTACGAACCAATGAAGATCGCGGAATAAAACTTTACACAAATACTGTATATGATCTGTGGCATGGCTTGTGAAAAAATTGTCGAAATCGGACTAAAACTTGTCAATGCCCCCATATCGAATATGAAGAACTCGGTGCCTTAGGGTAATTTTTCACCGAAAATATCGGTAAATATCTCAGATGTCTCAATCTTTTTCTTCTAATAGTGTGTCTCTGTACCAAAAATGTTTTACATTGGATCATAACTTCCCCCAGCTCCCATATACATACCTAATTATAGTGTTTTCAAAAATACGATGGGCTTAACACCTTATAAATCGGTTAATATGTGAAATATTTTAGCCAAATTAAGTAAGCATATAATCTTATTATGGATATAATGAATGTGGATAGTGAAAATGAGTGCAATCGGTTCAGGAAATACCTCAGCCTATATTCTAAATCTGATGATTTTCGACTTAGCCTTTCCTTACATGTTAATTTATGGTTTAGCAAATTTGTCCTTGATGAAAAAAGATGGTGTTAGTATATTATAGATTATGCATATATGTATCTGCAAATTTCTGCAGCAAACTTTAACATTTATATTAATTTAAGACAGCCACAAATACACTGGACAAAAAAATCAAAGGGGGAGAGGGAGTGAAACACAACTAAAACTTTAATTAAACATAATAAAGACGCATATAAAAAACAAAGTAATGAAAAGCATTAATTAAAAAATACAACACAAATTAGCTTTTATTAATATTGAAACATGAAACATATACCTTTCATTAAAAATACATTTAAAATCATTCAAATTTAGGAAGGTAAATATTCGACAGACCACTTTGAAATTTCCCTTTAGTTGAGAAGTATTCGCTGCGCTGTGAAAATGAACATGTTCTCACGTCTTCGATTCCATTTTTAGAAAGCCCCGTTAGATTTCTAGATAAAACTGGATATAAAATTTTGGTAATTTTAGAGACAATTCGGTTACATTTTGTGAAAATATTTTGTTATCTATATTTTGATTTTTAGCCTGGGAACCACTGTGCAACGGGCGATGGCTTATGAAAACGGCTGTATAAGCTGACGTTGACAAACACCAAAAGCTCCGTCAGGAGCAAGCTTCTATAGGAGTGCACAGCTGCTGGTGTACGATATTGATATCATCGGAAGCAACAACCGCGCCGTTAGTTCGAAGCGAATGTTATGTCACTGTTGACAGTCATAGCATTGAAGTTGTAGGTAATTTCGCCATTAACATAAGTCTTAAAATCAAAAGCAGAATCACCCACTGCCAACAGGAGCTACTTTGCACTGAGTAGGCAATTGAAGACCTTGGTTCTTTGAACATTGCGAACAGCGAATACCGTAGACTATGGAACGATTACCTGCATGAGTTATACAAACATATTGACATAGTTCGAATAAAATGACAGCGGCTACGCTGGCTAGTAGAAGTATTACTGCTATTTTATTTATCCTTTATTGATAGCAAAATGTTAATTGCTATCAGACAAATTAAGCAGCTTCGTTTTTAAAGAAAACACCACTATTAGCTGCCGAGTTTCTTTTTTGCTCAACAATCAAATATCTCAGAAATTGACATTGATAACAAGTAAGGAAAGGCTAAGTTCGGGTGCAACCGAACATTTTATACTCTCGCAATTTAAAAAAAAAAAATTATTTAGATAACACACAAATACCCATAAATTTGTCTTAAAGTTTAATAGAATAACGAAAATCAGCATATATAGTATATGAGAGCTGATACATATATGCCGAATAAAGCCCACCGTACTTTTGAAAAACCTATAATTAGGTATATGGGAGCTAGGAGATGTTTTGACCCGATTTTAATAATTTTTGGAACAGAGACTCACTATTAGAAGACAACAATTTCCTCTAAATTACTTTAAATTATCTGAGAGATTTACTCATATTTTCGTTTTAAATTTTCCCTTAGGCACTGATTTCAACATGTTCGATATCTGGGGCTTTGAAAAGTTATAGTCCGTTTTCGACAATTTTTTCACAAGTGAAGCCAGAGATGATATGCACTATTTGTGTAAAGTTTTATTCCGCTGTCTTCATTGGTTCCTTATGTATACATTATAAAGTAAAGGAATCAGATGGAATTCAAAATTATGTTATAAGGAAAGTAGTCGTGGTTGTGAACCGAGTTGGAATAAAGGAACGCACTAGGAAGGGGCATATTTGGATGTAATTTTTTTGGCGAAGTATCGGTTATTTGTATATATCTCGCAAACCAATAAAGCTATATAAACCAAACTTTCTGCGGTCGGTTCTCCTACGTACCCAATACACACCATGAAAATAGTTGAAATCGGATAATAACCACGCCCACCTCGCATAGAAAGGTTAGGTTGAAAATGACTAAAAGTGAGTTAACTAACTAGTGAAAAACGTCAGAAACACTAAATTTCATAGAAATAATAGCAGAAGGAAGCTGCACTCAGATTTTTCTACAAAATGAAAAATGAGCGTGGCATCGACCACTTATGGGTCAAAAACCATATCTCAGGAACTACTCAACAGATTTCAATGAAATTCGGTATATAATATTTTCCTGGCACCCTGATAAAAAATGGGCGAAATCGGTTCACAACCACTACTACTTTCCTTATAACACAATTTTGAATTCCATCTGATTCTTTTACAGACAGCGGAATAAAACTTTACACAAATAGTGCATATCATATCTGGCTTCACTTGTGAAAAAGTTGTCGAAAACGGACTATAACTTTTCAATGCCCCGAATATCGAACATGTTGAACTCAGCGCCTAAGGGTAAATTTTAACCGAAAATATGGGTAAATCTCTCAGAGAATTTAAAGTAATTCAGAGGAAATTGTTTTCTTCTAATAGTGAGTCTCTGCTCCAAAAATTATTAAAATCGGGTCATAACATCTCCTTCTTCTTCTTCTTAACTGGCGTAGAAACCGCTTACGCGGTTATAGCCGAGTCCACAACAGTGCGCCACGCATCTCTCCTTTTGGCGGTTTCGCGCCAATTGGTAATACCAAGTGAAGACAGGTCCTTCTCCACCTGGTCCTTCCACCGGAGTGGAGGTCTCCCTCTTCCTCGGCTTCCACCAGCGGGTACTGCATCGAAAACTTTCAGAGCTGGGGCACTTTCATCCATTCGCGTAGCCGCTGTCTTTTTATTCGCTGGACTATGTCTATGTCGTCGAACAACACATACAGCTCATCATTCCATCTTCTGCGGTATTCGCCGTTGCCAATGTTTAAGGGACCGTAAATCTTGTGCAAAATTTTCCACTCGAAAACTCCTAGTGCCGTCTCATCGGATGTTGACACCGTCCACGCTTCTGCACCATAAAGTAGGACGGGAATGATGAGGGACTTGTAGAGTTTAGTTTTTGTTCGTCGAGAGAGGACTTTACTTTTCAATTGCCTACTCAGTCCATAGTAGCACCTGTTGGCAAGGGTGATTCTGCGTTGGATTTCAAGGCTGACATTATTATCGGTGTTAATGTTGGTTCCTAGGTATACGAAATTATCTACAACTTCAAAGTTATGACTGTCAACAGTGACGTGGGAGCCAATACGCGAATGCGCTGACTGTTTGTTTGATGACAGGAGATATTTCGTCTTGTCCTCATGCACCACCAGACCCATTCGCTTCGCTTCCTTATCCAGGCGGGAAAAAGCAGAACTAACGGCGCGGGTGTTTTTTCCAATGATATCGATATCATCAGCTTCTCGATGTCGAACCTTCCTTGTGTTTGTTGACGTGTGCGCTTTTCTACACAGAGGCGGGTGCGTATCTTAGCTGCTACAAGATAGTGGTCCGAGTCAATGTTCGGACCACGAAGCGTACGCACATCAAAAACACTGGAGACATGTCGTCCATCTATGACAACATGATCGATCTGGTTGCGAGTGATTCGATCCGGGGACAGCCAAGTAGCTTGATGGATTTTCTTATGCTGGAATCTAGTACTACAGATGACCATATTTCGGGCCCCGGCGAAGTCGATCAGCCTCAGATCGTTTGGTGATGTTTCGTCATGGAGGCTGAATTTTCCGACTGTTGTGCCAAAGACACCTTCTTTACCCACCCTAGCGTTGAAATCGCCAAGCACTATTTTGACATCGTGGCGGGGGCAGCGCTCATAGGTACGTTCTAGGCGCTCATAGAAGGTATCTTTGATCACTTCGTCCTTCTCTTCCGTCGGGGCGTGGGCGCAAATCAGCGATATGTTGAAGAACCTCGCTTTGATGCGGATTGTGGCTAGACGTTCATCCACCGGGGTGAATGCCAGGACTCGGCGACGTAGTCTCTCTCCCACCACAAATCCAACACCGAATTTGCGCTCTTTTATATGGCCGCTGTAGTAGATGTCACAAGGACCCACCTTCTTCCGTCCTTGTCCCGTCCATCGCATTTCTTGGATTGCGGTGATGTCAGCCTTTACTCTTACGAGGACATCAACCAGCTGGGCAGAGGCACCTTCCCAATTAAGGGTCCGGACATTCCAGGTGCATGCCCTTATTTCGTAGTCCTTGAAACGTTTGCAGTGGTCGTCATCAAAATTAGGGTCTCTCATCCGAGGCTGTTTTTTCTTTTTCATTGGGGGGTGTTTTTATGTGGTGGGTCCCAAACCCTACGCACAACCGCATAGGCGGGTTTCGCCTTCTCACTTTAGCTCGCCTCCAAACGGATGTCTGTTGGCTACCCAGAGGATACTTGGTCTAAGACCGGAAGTCGTGAGCTGCTTGAGCCACATGTAAAAGAATCGTTCCTGGCCACTCCCAAGTGAATGACAGTCAGAAACTTTCCTCACTTACGTGAACTTCTACATATGACTCCATCCATCCAATTAAGGAATTAAAAATGAGTAAAGCACTCGATGAGAATGGCAAAACCGTTAGTATGCAACAACCAAAGCACAGTGGTTCCGCTTGTGTTAAACCATAAATACTTCCCGTTGAGATATCGCTATGAAATTTTCACCAAAAAAACAAGAAAAATATTAAAAAAAAAAAATATTTAAACATTATAAAATTGGCCACATCGTACTACTACCTATAGCTCCCATAGGGACAATCGTGACAAGTTATAATAATTTTGTTATTTTCGGTTTTAAACTTTTTCATTTTATTGTAATAAAAGAGGTATAAATATATTGAGGGAAAAAGTCGTGGTTAACTCCCGGCCGCCCTCTTCTATACATATATATGTATATAGATGCTTAATAATACATTATTATCAGATATTTAACAAAAAAGGGCTAAGTACGTATCTGCGAGATTTTCGGAATTTGCCAATAGAATTGAGGTCCTCATGTTCTATATCTGGGGCCTTGAAAGGTTATAGTCCGATTTCGAGGATTTTTACACCGGGAATCCCACACTCTAAATGCACCATTTGTATTAGATCAACTTCAAAATTGTGGTATAAAGTAAACCGATTTCCCTCATTTTCAAACTGTAATATGGGGATGCCAAAAAAATGTTATGATATGATTTTTAACCGATAAGTGGGCGTCGCCACTCCCATTGTCCAATTTTTATACCAAGCTTAATGCAGCTTTTCTACAAAATCTTTACAATAACCATTTAGGTGTTTTTCCCTACTGAATTAAAGCACTTTCAGTAGTTTTCAACATAACCTTGTTTGTAACACTTTCCCAAAAAAATTTTATCCAAATATTCAACTCCCTAATATGATCCTTTGTACCAAAGCTTGTTTTTACATTCTCGCAGCAAGAGTTGCTAAGAGAGTATTATAGTTTTGTTCACATAACGTCCGTACAAGGGTTAATATTAAACAATTTAGATATATTGACGAAACTGGGCACACATGTTCCTTGGGACCGTGAGAGAGTTGATTTCGAAGATGGGCAAAATCGGACCAATGCCTCGCCCACAAAATGGCGAAAACACATAAAGTGTCATAACTAAGCCATAAATAAAATTATAAAATTAGGTACAAAGGATCGCCCCAGTGAAGGGCATATTTGGATGTAATTTTTTGGGGAAGTGGACGTGACCTCGACCCCAAATATGTTTTTTTGTATATATATCGTAAGCCAATAAAGCTATATAAACCAAACTTTCTGCAGTTGGTTCTCTTACGTACCCAACCACACATCATGAAAATAGTTTAAATCGGATAATAACCACGCCTACCTTTATGAAATATACATTACGAACCAATGAAGATCGCGGAATAAAACTTTACACAAATACTGTATATGATCTGTGGCATGGCTTGTGAAAAAATTGTCGAAATCGGACTAAAACTTGTCAATGCCCCCATATCGAATATGAAGAACTCGGTGCCTTAGGGTAATTTTTCACCGAAAATATCGGTAAATATCTCAGATGTCTCAATCTTTTTCTTCTAATAGTGTGTCTCTGTACCAAAAATGTTTTACATTGGATCATAACTTCCCCCAGCTCCCATATACATACCTAATTATAGTGTTTTCAAAAATACGATGGGCTTAACACCTTATAAATCGGTTAATATGTGAAATATTTTAGCCAAATTAAGTAAGCATATAATCTTATTATGGATATAATGAATGTGGATAGTGAAAATGAGTGCAATCGGTTCAGGAAATACCTCAGCCTATATTCTAAATCTGATGATTTTCGACTTAGCCTTTCCTTACATGTTAATTTATGGTTTAGCAAATTTGTTCTTGATGAAAAAAGATGGTGTTAGTATATTATAGATTATGCATATATGTATCTGCAAATTTCTGCAGCAAACTTTAACATTTATATTAATTTAAGACAGCCACAAATACACTGGACAAAAAAATCAAAGGGGGAGAGGGAGTGAAACACAACTAAAACTTTAATTAAACATAATAAAGACGCATATAAAAAACAAAGTAATGAAAAGCATTAATTAAGAAATACAACACAAATTTGCTTTTATTAATATTGAAACATGAAACATATACCTTTCATTAAAAATACATTTAAAATCATTCAAATTTAGGAAGGTAAATATTCGACAGACCACTTTGAAATTTCCCTTTAGTTGAGAAGTATTCGCTGCGCGAACATGTTCTCACGTCTTCTAGATAAAACTGGATATAAAATTTTGGTAATTTTAGAGACAATTCGGTTACATTTTGTGAAAATATTTTGTTATCTATATTTTGATTTTTAGCCTGGGAACCACTGTGCAACGGGCGATGGCTTATGAAAACGGCTGTATAAGCTGACGTTGACAAACACCAAAAGCTCCGTCAGGAGCAAGCTTCTATAGGAGTGCACAGCTGCTGGTGTACGATATTGATATCATCGGAAGCAACAACCGCGCCGTTAGTTCGAAGCGAATGTTATGTCACTGTTGACAGTCATAGCATTGAAGTTGTAGGTAATTTCGCCATTAACATAAGTCTTAAAATCAAAAGCAGAATCACCCACTGCCAACAGGAGCTACTTTGCACTGAGTAGGCAATTGAAGACCTTGGTTCTTTGAACATTGCGAACAGCGAATACCGTAGACTATGGAACGATTACCTGCATGAGTTATACAAACATATTGACATAGTTCGAATAAAATGACAGCGGCTACGCTGGCTAGTAGAAGTATTACTGCTATTTTATTTATCCTTTATTGATAGCAAAATGTTAATTGCTATCAGACAAATTAAGCAGCTTCGTTTTTAAAGAAAACACCACTATTAGCTGCCGAGTTTCTTTTTTGCTCAACAATCAAATATCTCAGAAATTGACATTGATAACAAGTAAGGAAAGGCTAAGTTCGGGTGCAACCGAACATTTTATACTCTCGCAATTTAAAAAAAAAAAATTATTTAGATAACACACAAATACCCATAAATTTGTCTTAAAGTTTAATAGAATAACGAAAATCAGCATATATAGTATATGAGAGCTGATACATATATGCCGAATAAAGCCCACCGTACTTTTGAAAAACCTATAATTAGGTATATGGGAGCTAGGAGATGTTTTGACCCGATTTTAATAATTTTTGGAACAGAGACTCACTATTAGAAGACAACAATTTCCTCTAAATTACTTTAAATTATCTGAGAGATTTACTCATATTTTCGTTTTAAATTTTCCCTTAGGCACTGATTTCAACATGTTCGATATCTGGGGCTTTGAAAAGTTATAGTCCGTTTTCGACAATTTTTTCACAAGTGAAGCCAGAGATGATATGCACTATTTGTGTAAAGTTTTATTCCGCTGTCTTCATTGGTTCCTTATGTATACATTATAAAGTAAAGGAATCAGATGGAATTCAAAATTATGTTATAAGGAAAGTAGTCGTGGTTGTGAACCGAGTTGGAATAAAGGAACGCACTAGGAAGGGGCATATTTGGATGTAATTTTTTTGGCGAAGTATCGGTTATTTGTATATATCTCGCAAACCAATAAAGCTATATAAACCAAACTTTCTGCGGTCGGTTCTCCTACGTACCCAATACACACCATGAAAATAGTTGAAATCGGATAATAACCACGCCCACCTCGCATAGAAAGGTTAGGTTGAAAATGACTAAAAGTGAGTTAACTAACTAGTGAAAAACGTCAGAAACACTAAATTTCATAGAAATAATAGCAGAAGGAAGCTGCACTCAGATTTTTCTACAAAATGAAAAATGAGCGTGGCATCGACCACTTATGGGTCAAAAACCATATCTCAGGAACTACTCAACAGATTTCAATGAAATTCGGTATATAATATTTTCCTGGCACCCTGATAAAAAATGGGCGAAATCGGTTCACAACCACTACTACTTTCCTTATAACACAATTTTGAATTCCATCTGATTCTTTTACAGACAGCGGAATAAAACTTTACACAAATAGTGCATATCATATCTGGCTTCACTTGTGAAAAAGTTGTCGAAAACGGACTATAACTTTTCAATGCCCCGAATATCGAACATGTTGAACTCAGCGCCTAAGGGTAAATTTTAACCGAAAATATGGGTAAATCTCTCAGAGAATTTAAAGTAATTCAGAGGAAATTGTTTTCTTCTAATAGTGAGTCTCTGCTCCAAAAATTATTAAAATCGGGTCATAACATCTCCTTCTTCTTCTTCTTAACTGGCGTAGAAACCGCTTACGCGGTTATAGCCGAGTCCACAACAGTGCGCCACGCATCTCTCCTTTTGGCGGTTTCGCGCCAATTGGTAATACCAAGTGAAGACAGGTCCTTCTCCACCTGGTCCTTCCACCGGAGTGGAGGTCTCCCTCTTCCTCGGCTTCCACCAGCGGGTACTGCATCGAAAACTTTCAGAGCTGGGGCACTTTCATCCATTCGCGTAGCCGCTGTCTTTTTATTCGCTGGACTATGTCTATGTCGTCGAACAACACATACAGCTCATCATTCCATCTTCTGCGGTATTCGCCGTTGCCAATGTTTAAGGGACCGTAAATCTTGTGCAAAATTTTCCACTCGAAAACTCCTAGTGCCGTCTCATCGGATGTTGACACCGTCCACGCTTCTGCACCATAAAGTAGGACGGGAATGATGAGGGACTTGTAGAGTTTAGTTTTTGTTCGTCGAGAGAGGACTTTACTTTTCAATTGCCTACTCAGTCCATAGTAGCACCTGTTGGCAAGGGTGATTCTGCGTTGGATTTCAAGGCTGATATTATTATCGGTGTTAATGTTGGTTCCTAGGTATACGAAATTATCTACAACTTCAAAGTTATGACTGTCAACAGTGACGTGGGAGCCAATACGCGAATGCGCTGACTGTTTGTTTGATGACAGGAGATATTTCGTCTTGTCCTCATGCACCACCAGACCCATTCGCTTCGCTTCCTTATCCAGGCGGGAAAAAGCAGAACTAACGGCGCGGGTGTTTTTTCCAATGATATCGATATCATCAGCTTCTCGATGTCGAACCTTCCTTGTGTTTGTTGACGTGTGCGCTTTTCTACACAGAGGCGGGTGCGTATCTTAGCTGCTACAAGATAGTGGTCCGAGTCAATGTTCGGACCACGAAGCGTACGCACATCAAAAACACTGGAGACATGTCGTCCATCTATGACAACATGATCGATCTGGTTGCGAGTGATTCGATCCGGGGACAGCCAAGTAGCTTGATGGATTTTCTTATGCTGGAATCTAGTACTACAGATGACCATATTTCGGGCCCCGGCGAAGTCGATCAGCCTCAGATCGTTTGGTGATGTTTCGTCATGGAGGCTGAATTTTCCGACTGTTGTGCCAAAGACACCTTCTTTACCCACCCTAGCGTTGAAATCGCCAAGCACTATTTTGACATCGTGGCGGGGGCAGCGCTCATAGGTACGTTCTAGGCGCTCATAGAAGGTATCTTTGATCACTTCGTCCTTCTCTTCCGTCGGGGCGTGGGCGCAAATCAGCGATATGTTGAAGAACCTCGCTTTGATGCGGATTGTGGCTAGACGTTCATCCACCGGGGTGAATGCCAGGACTCGGCGACGTAGTCTCTCTCCCACCACAAATCCAACACCGAATTTGCGCTCCTTTATATGGCCGCTGTAGTAGATGTCACAAGGACCCACCTTCTTCCGTCCTTGTCCCGTCCATCGCATTTCCTGGATTGCGGTGATGTCAGCCTTTACTCTTACGAGGACATCAACCAGCTGGGCAGAGGCACCTTCCCAATTAAGGGTCCGGACATTCAGGTGCATGCCCTTAAATCATAGTCCTTTATACGTTTGCCGTGGTCGTCATCAAAAGGGGGGTTTCTCATCCGAGGCCTGTGTTTCTTATTCACTCGTTATTCGTTTTTATGTGGTGGGTTCCAAGCCCTACGCACAACCGCATAAGCGGGATTCGCCTTCTCACTTTAGCTCGCTTCCAGACGGATGTCTGTTGGCTACCCAGAGGATACTTGGTCTAAGACCGGAAGTTGTGAGCTGCTTGAGCCACATGTAAAAGAATCGTTCCTGGCCACTCCCAAGTGAATGGCAGTCAGAAACTTCCCTCACTTACGTGAACTTCTACATATGACTCCATCCTCCAATATAGCTCCCATATATGTACCAAATTATGAGATTTCCAAAAATACCGTGGGCTTTATTCCGCATATATGTATTGGTTAATATGTGAGATATGTTAGCAAAATTAAGTGAGCGTATAGCTTTGGATATAGTGTACCTTGAAGGTGAAAATGAATGTAATCGGTTCCGAAATTACCTTAGCCCTCATATATATCTGTGACGATTTTCGTTATTCTATTAAACTTTATGCCGAATATATGGGTAAATTTGTGTGTATCTTAATAAAATTTCTTCAATAAATTACGAGAGTATAAAGTGTTCGGTTGAACCCGAACTTAACCTTCCCTTACTTGTTTCATTTTTTTGTCGCAACAAGAGAGTATAATGTTTTGTTCACATAACGGTTGTTTGTAACACTTAAAACTAAAAGAGTTAGATATAGAGTCATATATACCAAAGTGATTACGGTGACGAGTAGATTTGAAATCTGGATGGCGGTCCGTCCGCCCGTCTGTCCGTCTGTGCAAGCAGTAACTTGAGTAAAAATAAGATATCTTGATGAAACTTGGTACACGTGTTTCTTGGCACCATAGGAAGGATGCTT